>NW_010972594.1:126706-213029 GCF_000737465.1 Haliaeetus leucocephalus
TTGTTTACTGCAAATGTTTTCAAAGGGTAGTTATCTGTTAGAATTTCTGTTATGATTATTCTTACTATTTTGGTTTAAATACTATCAATGTACTATAATGTGTACACAGGGAAACTGCTTCAAGATTGGTTTTCAGTTTAATATGTATTACTGAATGTAAATGGAAATTTAAATTAAAAAATGTGTTTTTCCTAGTTTTGTCTGTTTTGCCATAGCCTATGTTTTACATTTCAGCTGAAAAAAGCATAGTGCTTTTATATAGCATCTGCTGTTGGGCCATTTGAGATTAATTTGGCACAACTTTTGTAAATAACAGATTTATTATCAGATTTTCTTCACTGGTCTGATTTTTTTTAACTCTAGGTCCCAACAACTCTCTTTGTCAGAATAAAAGAATGTTCTTTCATAAAATAATTAAAAACACTGAGGACTTTTTTTCAGCTAGTAAGAATATTAATTGGGTTCACCATCAAAATGTGATAACAAATAAAATACCTTGTTTTGCATGTTAATGCTTCGTAATTACACAGAGCTTTTCAACTTCAAAGCTCTTTACATGAATTAAGTGGATGTCCCTGAAGGCCTGAGGCAAAATTTTCTTTGCCTTCAAAAAGAGATTTGCACCAGACAAAAGCTTTGTGAAAAACGCAGGACTGTGCTTTGCTATTTTAATCTACCACCATCGCATGTGAGATAAAGTATTACTACCATTTTGCAGATGGAGCAGTGAAGATAGGGTGGAATTGAATGGGACTATCCCTGCTCACCTGAAAACTCTGTACTTCACCTTGGCAGTAGCACATTGAGCCAGTGAGAAACAAAATGCGAGGTAATTCAGTTTTCCAAAGCCATGTCAGTCAACATACCTTTCAATTATTTCTTTACTTCCTCACCAAAGATCAAGCTGTCTGAAAGTCCAACAATTACCTTCTATTGCACCACTCCACACACAATGCCTTCACTGAAGCAGTAAGGCAGAGAAAAATGCATTTGCTAGAACTTAGTCAAAAGCTGTTATCTGGTACTACACTTTGCTTCGCCAAATGACATTTTAAAAAGCACTTGCTAGAAACAGTAAGTTTCCCCAAAACACAGGAGCAATAATTATTTGCTTATGTCAGATATACTGAAATGTATCACCAATTGCCAGTCAGTATTTTCAAACTGAACTTTCTTTTCACTGTCTTTTAAACCATACTACAGATATGAAACTGTTATAGACATTTATAACCTATGAGCTAAAGCATCCTTTGCCATAATGACATTTTTTGGTGAGTACGAGTAACATCAACAAGCATTCCTCTTGGTACTTACCATGTGATTTTTATGCCACTTCACTGGATACGGGGAGTACTACATTGGGTCTTTTTATTGCTCAAGTAGAAAGTGCTCATTACCTATTTATGTTTATATATAGGAAAAAACAAAAGAGTTGTTTTGAGTGGCATACATCACACTGTTGTAGTGGTTGATTTCCTCAAGATGGTCTTCTGGGGTTTTGGTGCGGTTTGTGGAGGCACAGTCGCAGGTCTTGGAGGAGGAAAGCTATTACTGGGACTTATCCCCAACCCTCCATTTTCCAGAGGAAATGGAGGCAGCGGAGATGGTGGAGGCGGCAGAGGTGGGCACTGGTGCGGCAGCTTTTCCACAACACGGGCAGGATCACCGTGCAAGTGCACCTCCCTGTTTTTAATGTTATACCGAACATCACAGTCGGGGCAATAGCCGTGGTACTGCACTTTTTCACTAAATCGTACCCGTTCCCTTGCTCCCGGCTGAGGACACCGCTCTTTCTCAGATCTGTGCATCAGAGGCTGCATCGCAGCTTTCTCCAAATTACTGTTCGGTATACAGCATGTATCTCCATTTGGGATGCGGTTGGGCCCAACAGGCAAGGCCCCATTTCGCAGCAGGGTACCATTAGTCTTGACAGGGTTGGCCGAAGGAGGCAGCCTCAGAGGCTCGTCGCACTTGACAGGCGTCAGTCGCGGTGGAGGCGGGGGTGGATTCGGCTTCCGCAGCACAGTGAGGATAGCAGAGGGGTGCGCAGGCGGCTTGACGAGTGGTGCACTGCCCCGCACCTTGACCTTCTCCAAGCTGGAAGCTGTTGTGCTGCTGGAGCTGCTGTTGAGTGTGTCTGTTTTGGAACTGTCTGTCATCTCATCCTCCAGCTGCAGGTCAGACGTCAGTGTGTCAATCTGGTCAACCACCTGCACAACAGCCAGAGTGAAAACAGTGAGAAAAGCTTGCCCCAGTGACAGCACAGAAAAACAAAACCACTCTCCGCTATCAGTTTTGTCCTTCCTACAACTGAAGCATCCAATTTTTTGTTATCATTATTTCTTTCTTCTTGCCAACATAGAAAAGTAATAATAGTAATAAGGATAAGGATAAGGATAAGGATAAGGATAAGGATAAGGATAAGGATAAGGATAAGGATAAGGATAAGGATGGCTAGTTTGCTAGCTCATCACTTGAATTCAAAAGAAATATAACTTAAAACACTCTGGAATGAAATTCCATTTCCATCCCCCTAGGGTTTACTTGGCAATATCATTGTAAGTGAAATGTAATCCTTCAATATTATGCTTTGCCTTCCAGTGCAGGAGGAGACTGAATTATTTAACTTTAGCTTCTACATGACAGCTTCTGAATCCAAATCTTCTGCAGAGTATCTTTTCGCTCTGACCTTTCACACAGTCTAGATTTAAATACGCACCTCTGTATAGGTTACATTATACACCTACAATCATAAGTTTGGTACACTCTCTCCTGACTTTTAACATAAATAAGGTACTGAGAAGCAACTGCCCTCTTGTATTAGACTGCATTATCTCCCTTTCTGAATATTCTCCTTAAGATATGAGATCCTCTGAAGAAATTCTGAAATAGCATTTGCTGTAAGAAAAGAGGGGAAGTAGCTTGGTTTCCAAAGTTACAAGCATTGACTAACTTACACACTTTATTCCAAGATTTCTTCTACCTCCCATATTTCTGTTTGTAGTTTCTACAGTGTTACATCTCTTGTAGTCCTCCAGATTCCTTCTTCTACTCAATTTTTTATAAGGCATGCAACTGATGGTGCCTTTATTAGGTAGCAAAAATTGGTCATGCGACAATTAAAAGCCCTTCCTGAAAACTGCATTTCACTCAGTACCTAGTTGAACAACTGTAGTTCTAATCTACAGGCAACTACAACACACACCACAGGAAATAAGTAAACATTTAAAAACTGATCTTTATCCTTTACATCCTCACAGGATATACATAAAGTAACCAGTTGCTGAAATGTTATTAGCTAACTTTGGTGCACGAATAAAAAGCTTATGCCATTGCTTGGGGTTCTTACAGGAGATCTGTGACGTTCTGGAAGGAGAGCTCGAGGAGGCACCTGAGTATAACTGAAATGAAACAGTTGTGCCATTGAATCAATCCTTCTTACCCCTTTGAGACTTTCATGTCTACTTCCTGCTTTCAATAATTTGGTCTTAATAATATTGATTTCAAACTAAGCTTATTTTTGAGGATTATAAGCCATATGTTAACTGCAAAGAAAGTGAAAGTCATTACTGAAGGTAGCGACTCTTTATTCAGTCAAACCAGTAACTCACTTATGTGCCGAGTGGTAAATAGTAAATAATGAAAGCAAAAACACCACAGAATGAAAGAGCACTTTAGCTTCCACTGCTCACACTGTAGCTAAGAGTTGTGTAATATAAAATTAATAAAAATTCATATGCAACAATTCAGTTTAGTGCCTTTCTTCTCCTAAAAAACAGCAAAATGCAGACAACCATGATTCAGAAAGAGAGCTTTCAAACATCTTTGAAAAAGATTTACAAAACTTTTTCTCTCCAAGACCAAAACAGCTACTCATTTATTCACTATTTGAAGCCCAATACCATGTTGCACTTCAGTTTTTATTTAAGCATTTTTATTTTTCTCCAATAAAGAATAAGGGAAAATTATGCCCTTAAAAGACAGACATTAATTCCCCCAAATAATCAGGATTTAAAGTATTAGCCTAGAAGTTGAAAGGTACAGTTGAACTGTGGTAACTGTCAGATCCCGAACGCCTCCTCCAGGGTACAGCATATGACTACTCTTGGAAATTTCAGAATAAAGGCAGACAGACCACATCTGTACTAAGACAATGAAAAATTCATAGCAAGAAATACAGTTTACAGGAGAAGGAACTCACATCACCACCTTACTTCACATATGTAAACCAAGGCAGAGAGAACTTCTCAAAATGAAATAGTGAATCTGAAGGAACAAGGAAAAGACATTCACGTTCTGGGCTCTAAGCCTGAAATTCAAGCACCCCTCTGCAAGTGTGGTAGGGATTTGTGTAAATATTATGGTCTGCCTACATATGGCTAAATATAATACTGAACCCTCCCCTGGAATTCAGTATGTAATCTTTTAATAAACTATAACAGCTACAGAATGGATTGATGCGACATAAACTAAAGAAACTCCTTGGTAAGCAAAGAAACAAAAGAACTGTTGAACAGCTGCAGGCAAGAAGGAAAGGAAAGACTTATTTGTAAGGATGCTCAACACAGGAGCACTGGATAGCTTGTACTTGTGACAGTACATTGGCCTATATTACAGTATTAGATAATACTAAGTGATAATATTTGGTTGCTTCACATTGCTTAATAAGAGCTATATTAAAATGCCAAGAACAAATATTGGTTTATTTTGCAATTGGCTTATTCCAACAAAACCTAATTTTTCTTTTCCTCTATTTCCTACCATCACAGCCCCCTCAGAGGGTACCTATAACCATACAGGACCTTACAAAACAACCTCACACATGTGAGGAAAAAGACAGCCATGGACCGCTGATGTGGTTACTGCACAATGAGCTATGGATAAATCTTATCGAGATTATCCAAATAATACATTAAATCTTCCTTACCTTAGTAAAATTCACTCACAATTTCCGATACCAAATTCCCAATAAAAAAGAAAATAAAATACAAAAAATGCATTTTAATGCTATTTTAAGACATACACAACATTCTTATCATTTTATGTATTTTTTTTCCTGCAGAACCAGTCACAAATGATGGTTTCTTTGCTTTAGGTCTCGTGTGCAACAAAGATCATCCCTGTTCCATATTGTACAAAATAAAAGTACTCCATGCAACGTAATTCTAGAGAAACAAAACCTGGTGTTTATTATTTTGAGACAGACACATTAAAGGTGATATTCCACTGGTGCTGTGAAGCTATAGCTGTAATTATGCAGCACACATGTGTCATAAAATGGCAGACCCTGGTGATGAGAAAATATGCATCCATTCAGACTGTCCTTCTGACAGGGGAAAGATTTCTCAGGAGTACCAGGAAAGTCTATTATGAACTGCCCTTGAATTTATATGACTACAGAGTTTATCTCTTGCCCTCTGGGCAAATGTATAGTACACATCAGAATTTTTTTGTCACCTACCCATTTGTAAAACATAAACCCAGCATGAAATGGCTCTGACATAACAACACAGTTTATCTGTCCAGATTCATTCCCACCACAAGTTGTGATTCTTTTTACTGTTATTTTATTTTGCCTTTTTTTTGTCCCAGAAGGAAAAATTCAAGTAAGATGAAAAAGTAACAGGGAACCAGTGACTAACATAGTGAAACTGATATAGTTTAAAAAAAAAAAAGAAGAAAAAAAAAAAGGGTTGAAAAAAACAGCCTCCATTTCACAATGCACCTTCTATGGAAGTAAGAGAGAGAATACTTAGAAACAAAAAAAGCTGCTCTAGTTGTGCAGCATCTGTCCATTTTTCAGTTCTGTAATAAAACAGGACATGACTCACATGCACAAGCATGGGGGAGACATCCTTTTATAGCCTGAGGGGCTCCTTAGCCATTAACTGGATTTGAGCTCTGCAGAGATGCCCACTTCTCTCCCAACGATATCCTAAGGCTTCAAGCTCTGTAGGATCTGGTGTGACACTCCTGAACGAACCAGGGCATCAGCTCATTCCTACGGCCTTTCTGGGTTGTTACTGGACAACAGTATTAGGTGCCCAGCAGGGATGGAGTTGGATTTCCCTAGCTGACCCCAAGAAATTAATGAAAGTCTGGTAACACATGTACAGACCCAAAATGTTTTATCCTGAAATCTAAATCATTCAGCAAGTTAAATCTCTGCTTAGAGCATCACTTTATCCTCAGAAATATGTGTGGAGCTTTTGCATGTTTTGTTTTTTTTTTTTGGGGGGGGGGGGGGATTATTTTGACAACAACTGGGTATTTTTACCACACAAGGAGCAGAAAAATCAACTGTTTGGATAAAGCAAATTTAATGTAGATATTATGTTTATCCTTCACCTCCAGTTTACTGATCGAAAATTAATTTGCATTTTCTTGTCCTTTTAATTTTTTATGTAGACACTCAGGTCTTTCTTTCCAGTACTGCTCAAACTAGACAGAAGATCAACAACAGCATCTGTAAAACACGTACATAAGAATTTATAATCACCATTCAGAATGAGCAATCAATGTGAATTAAATCCCATCTCTACCTAAACCCAAACCAGCAGGTGTATGTTTAAAAACCAACACTAGCTAACAGCAATTTACTAAATACAAAAAAAAAAAAAAAAGAAAGAAATCAACAGAAGTAGAATTAGGGTTATGATTCTCAATTATTTTGCTTTTTCTTGTTCTTTCTAATTTTTGTACACACTCAAGCCTTTCAGTAGATTTGGGAAAAAAATGTTAATTATGAACATTCCAATTAGGAAATAGTCAAGTGTTCAAACGCACCAGTGTTCCTAAATCACTTAGCTCAGAGGGGCTGATTAACTCACTTTCTAAGCTGCCTCTTTGTAGACTACCTAACTACAATTACAGCTTCAAGGAAAATGTCAGTGCTTTATGACTGTAGGTAAATCACAGATCTTTGCTAAAGCAAATGAATACTACTGCTGTCGAGTTCTTGCTTGTCAATGCACTAACTTCTAATACTTTTCAATAAATTTTTTAAACTTTCTTTTAATCTCTATTTTTCAAAGTGCTTTCTCAAGATATCTAAACTAATAACTTGAATATTAAAAGAGTGTGGAAATATATAATTGAAAAGAAGGTAGGAAGTAATCAAAACTTTCCTCATACCAGCAAAATCCAAATCTTTAGAGAATGTCACAGATGCTTGAGATGGTTTACAGACAAGTGAAATAACACATTTCTCTCTGCTTCAAGAGCTTTCAGGTTTGGATTAGACACAGAAAACTAAGAATGAGAATAAAAAAATACCAAAAGAAAAATGATAGGTCTGTGGTTAAATCTGAAATTTGTGCTTAATTTTAATGTTAATTTTGTGCTAAATAAATGCAATGAATAGTATCCACCAATGAACTAAAATGAAAACAAACAAAAAAATGCTTAGAAGTTCATCAAAGACGACATGTGGAAGTGAAAACTCCATACTCCAGAGAGGACATAGATGAAAAAAAAGTACCTGTGCAGGAGCTGACAAACAGCCATCAGGAAGAAAAAAAGCAAACATGAAGTAACCAAGGATTGCTTCTTGCTGACAACTTGCCAGGTAGTAGTTACTAAGAGTAGGCAATGAAGCCAGATCACTAGATTTTAAGATAGGGATGCAAAATAAAACAGTGATTGCACTCTGGATGTACTTGAGCAATACAGCATAGAAGCTGAAGAAAGCAAAATGAATCAGTGGATGAATGTTGTAGACATGACTCCTGAGAGCAAAAGAATAGTGTAAAGAAAGCTAGGAAAGAAAAGGCAGCCATGTAAAACCACACCTCACAAGGAGCTGACAAAACATTTGAGTTAACAGCTAAGGTTCTAGGAGCATTTGGGAGAAAGACTGCATGGCGAAGTTTATATACATAATTTAAATTTATACAATATATAAGATCTATACTAACATTACGTGAGTTTTTATTCCTACTTCACTAAGATTAACCATGAATATGATTTGTGTAACATTTGTAAGAAAGAACCATAAGTAAACAGACACTAGAGATTACTATTTGGAGACAACTTTCCTCCCTGTTGTCTCTGGGAGTGCACTGCATATTACACTGTTAGAGAAAATGTAAAGCTCCTTGTTGTAGACAGAGGTAAGATTAAGTTATGTACTACCGAAAAAAACCTTACCAATTGCATTTAGCTTCAGAAATTCTGTGCTGCAACCACCAGTGCATGGAGAATGAATCAGTACTATCAAAATCAGGAGGTCAAAAGGACATAAAAACTACTCACATCCAATAAAAAAGAAAAAAAAATTGGAAAACCAAAGGAAGACATTGAAGTTGCAAACAATTTGCAATACAAAGGTATCCTACAATTAACCCCATCTTCAATGTTATCAAACTCTTATTTTAAATTGCTTAAAAATATAGAGCTAACATAAAGTGTTGTTTTTCACTGAGGTCAAGCTGCAGTCCCTGTTTAAGGTAATTGAGAATCTCGTCCAAGAAAACATCTTGTGATTATCAAAAGCAGCCTATGCTGGCCTAGTATTTCCATTGTCTGAGTTGTACTTAAAAGTTGTGTCTGGTTTTTACCTCCTCTGCTACGGCACTTTTGTGGGGGAGTATCCTAACTTGATTAGACCAATACTCAAAAATCTGTATCTCTTACTGGACTCCAGGATCTATTATAAGAATTTAACTTGGCAATAATAAGACTAAAACATGACACAGAAAGTAACAGTTTCTTTTACTTCTTAATTGTATTCCTAAACTTCTCTGAAAAGAGTATCTACAATTATTCACAAACACTGTTTGCAGTGCTTCTCTTTGCATGATTATGTGATACACATCCACAAATGCATATGTAATCTACTCAGAGTTTTATTACCTCCTTACAATAAATGTTTCACCAGGTTTGTTTTTCCTCCTGTTTAAAGGCAATAGGAAACAGGACAGTAAGGTACTGATGTTCAATGAACATGTAAGCCACTACATGCACTCAATCCACCACAGACAATTGTGATTTTTTTCAACTCTTGAATAAAGAAGTAAATTGCTTTTCAGAAAGAAAAGTAATATACTCTTAAAGATTCATAAACTTTTAAGTTTATAGAGCTTCAAAATTATAATTTTTCCTAAGATGTCCAGCCATTTTCACTGTTTCATATGTTCTTCAACATTTCACATGGATTTATGAGTAAGATTTCTTTTTTAAAATTATTTGCTTCTGTACAGGGTAGTACCTCTCAAAAAAGCTGCATAAGCAAAATGGAAATGGTATTTAGCTGTGATATTACTTCTGAGGTGGAATAGTTATAATCCACATATTATTGTCTAGTACTACACCACAGCAGTGTGCAGCTATGAGATTTGATTTAACAATTTTTTGGAAGTTTTCTAGAAAACGAATAGTTACAGACAGATACTGATCTTTAAATAAACCGAAATCAAGTCAGGTCATGAGACTAGCACAAATTTTTGCTTTCTTACTTTGAATTGAAAAAAATTACTGGCAAAAGGAACAAAATTAGGTGGTATTATTTAACTACAAATAAGTGCAATCAAAATGTCTTAATTTCATTATTTTTGAAGCAATTCCAAAATGCTGCAAAGTTTGACATGGATAAATTTTGCACTTTATGTGCAAAATTTACTACATGACAAGCCAGAAGAAGAAACATGTAATTAACAATTAAACAGCAATCAGCTCTATCACAAAGAGGCTACTCTTACCTTTAAGTAAGGAACTAGCAAACATGCTATGTCAGTAGCTTTCATATGTTATGATTGCATCTCTAATCCTACAAGAAATTGTTCGCTTTCTATAATTACTACAGGAATCTTTACAACAAGCTGTCAAACTATTTACCTTCCCATCATCTTAGCTCATTATTTCCTGTAGAGTTACTAGTCCTTTGTTGACAAAAATGAACATTCAATATAACTAAGGACACAATTAAACTTTTCCCCCACCAAGTCTTTGCCTGTAAATCCTGAAACACCACAGAGCTAACAACAAATGAAAGGGAGGTCACTATCCCTCTACAGTTTAAGCCACATAACATCAGAATAAGACCCTGTTCTCAGGTGCTTATATTCCAGCTTCAGTCATCCATGGTCATATCTTTTGCATTTTCCACAGCTAACTTCTCTACACTGCCCCACAACCCACTCTCCCCCTGCCCCCCCATCCCTAGTGAATACAGCTTCCAGGTCAAGGAGTAATTGAATCAAATTTAGACTAGAAACATGTTTATAAAGTTGCATAAGCCAAAAAATTGCAAATAGAAACCAAAAGAAGAGCTGTACTAGGAGGGACAAGTGGTCTACTTAGTATAATATTGTGAAAAATTACAAAAAGTAGGTGCCCAGGCAAGAGCACAATAGAAAAGTCACACAGAAATATTTCTGTAGAATTCTATCCCTGTCTCAAACAATTTCTAACTCAAGGACTTCTCAACAGATTTTGCATTAAGCAGATCTTGACATATTTATCCACCATGAACATGCCTATTTCTGCTTGAACCCACATAAGCTTTTGGCATCCGCAATATCCTGCAGTTTCCCACTTCATTATATGGATATACCATCTACCCATCTTTCTGCTTGAGAAAAAACACAGAAGCTTTTGTAGACAAAGTGCTTCATGCACTTGCATAATACTTAAGTTGTAGCTGTTTTGTAAAACTACAGCTATGCAAGCCCTCTCAGTCTTGGAATCTGACTTTGGTTTGGAGTTTGTTTGTTTGTTTGTTTGTTTGTTTGTTTGTTTTAAATCAAATACATGATAAATGTCTGCAGAACAGAGTAATAACCTTACACAAGGAAACAAAGACTCAAATAGCTGGCTACACCCAGAAGTCCTTCTGCCACCACTAATAAGTTATAATAAAAGTTTTACAGTGTATCCAGCAGAATCTTTGAATTTGAAGCTGTATTAATAAATAATCATGTCTCTTTATGCTAAAATATTCTAGCACAGCACTAGGGATGAATCCAATATTTGAGTTAATTCACACTTCCAGGCAGATTCAAAGTTCAGCTTTCAGGAGACGACTCTTACAGTAGCATCGGAGACAGCTCAGTCACCCACCCTGCAGCACCAGCAAAGGGCAAGGTTAGTGTGAGACCTGTCACTGTTAAGGTATCTAAAAGATCAACACCATCCTAAGCAAACTCACACACATCCCAGCTTGATAATTAACAGAAAAAAACCCACACGCAGTTGCTGTTGCCACCAGAAAGTTTTTGCTAAAGAATACACTAATAACTTCAGCGAAATAGTATTACCCTTTGGAGTACATTATACAGTCATTGATTCAACCTTACCATCTGTACATAAATGAATTCAGAAATACACTGTTTTCAATGACAGACTTTACTAAATTGTACCCTGACATTTGGAAGTAGACTTATCACCAAGTTAGGCTGGACATAAACGTATAAATGGAAATTTAGGAATATGCTGCACACTTGGGAATCTAACAAGGCCATGAAAGCTCAATATCATCATCCTGACTTAGTATTTCAGGGATAGCAAACTGGAAAGCCCACATTCAAAAATCTTAAAAGAAAAAGGCTTTTTTTCCATGAAGGAATAAAAAAAGAAATAGAAAAGGCAGTAAGCTGCTCTCTGTGTTCTGCTTTAAGAACTTAACATAGCCATGGTAATTCCTCTGTGTAACCTTTTGGATGAAGTTTGCTAGGGAAGCTGCTTGGAAGGTCAGAGAGAGAGACAAAGGCAAGTATGTGGCACGTATTCATAGCATGAAGAATAGTACAATTATAGTTCCTGTCATGCACAAAAGAACCCTGATAAAATTATGATAAAGAGAAACTGTGAGAAAATAAAGTGGAAAAAACCCAACCAACCAAACAAAAACTTTTCTAGAAAAGCAAGTTCAAAGAATATTTGTAACAAAAAAAATAGCTGTTCTAAAATATTAACTGCAATAAGTCAGCATTCCTTACGAAGGGTAACAGAATTTCACACTTCCCGTGAAATACTCACATCATCTTGTATTTGGCAATATAGGAAAGTAATTAATTCACAAAAGTAAAGGGGATTAAATCCGGTTTTATGTCACATCTAGAGACACCAAAAGATGACACTTGTCTTAACCCTTGTAAGGGAGTGCAATGATTTCACACATAGCTCATTACCCAGGCTGAAAGAAAAACTTCAACTCAGACTCATCACTAAAAAAGAAGTCTCACCCTGGGTTATCAGCCATGCCTTTCCTTTACTCCACTCTCTTGATGCAGTCACCAAAACTGTGTTAAGCACAGCAAATCAATTCACATATTTGAAATAGCACATAGGATGCGTATCTCTATGGGCAGCAGTGTTAACTAAGAGCTGTTCAAGAACAGATTCCAAGAGAGCAAATGAATCTAGCACACCTTGTTCTGAACATTGACAAAAGACTCACAACTAGAAAAAAGGGCTTTTAAGTACTGGAGAAACAAATGAGGACTACATAATAAAATACATAGAAAGTTTAATTTCATAAGACTCACAAAGAAAACTGCAACTTAATGGGAAATCAGCAATTTTCCCTTGTCATATTGATGGCAGTTATACCTTTTTTTTTTTAACTCTTCAAGTTTAGGTTTGACAGTGTAGATATAGCCTGTGTTACTATTTAAGCTCAAGAAAGTAACACAACAATTCTAATTTTCTTTTTGGGGACACTGAAATCTACTTTTTTTCTTACCTCTGAAAAGAGTTAATGTAAGGCTATAATAAGGAGAGGGTACAACTACTTTATTATTTCATTTTTGTACATTTCCCCCTAAATTTGTGGGGTTATAAATAACATTTTTGGAAACACAAAGGCTGCACACCTCTATTTTTATGCAATTAGATGAGAAAAGAAAAAACATTGAAAATGATGAAGCTGGACATGGTAAATATACACTTGATCAACTATTTCTGCCTACATAATTTTTTAATTCATTGCCACAAATTGGGAAACTTAAAAGACAAACTGCTATTCAGCATTCAATGCTTCAATGGACATGTAAATACAAGTAAAAAGGCTTCCCTGTAAAAAACTTAAGAGAATTAACATGGAACCCTTGTGTACATGTTTCAGTAATACTCTCTGACAGTGGATGTCTCTTTTTTAATATAAAGAGGCCAGAAAATACCAGAGCTGTGAGACTCTCGTGTGTGTTCTTAATCAAATGTATCTGTATAAATCAATATTCTAGAAGCTGTGGCTTACTACTGCTTTTCTCTCAAAACAGGCAACAAAACTGAAAATGGCTGCATGTTGACAAAACCTAAGGAATGGTTAGTCTGTGTATTCTCATTATTTCTAGTGTTTTCTAAATAGAAGTGTTGTAAAACATCTGAAAATGCAATACCCTAAAATGCTGGAGATTGTAGTCCCCACGTATAACCTTTGCTATAGACATCGGTTCATAATGACTACAAATACAGTGATTTTCCTAATTATACATCATACTAATATAAATGAATGCTAAATATTTGTCTAGGCTCTTAACTATTAATGTGAAGAGCACGTAAAAGTTCCTTAAGTATGTGCATCCCCAAACTGCTAATGTTCACCATGGAGACTGAAAGTTCCCTTGTAGGATTAGAAAAAAATATTCCACTAATCACATAAATATTTTCCTAGGTACACTCTTCAGATACATTAAAAACAGCTATTGGGAAAAAAAACATAAAAATCTCGTAACATTATAGCTCTGAAAAAAAAATATTTAGCACACTGAAAAGAATTTTCTGAGAAGTTGGTAAACAAATCTACTGCAATTCTTTTGTGTTAACTCCAGTCTTAAGCACTAGGTATACTTCTCTGATTTTAAATAAAACACCTCACTAGGCTGAGTATTAATCAGCATCCTTCCTCTTCCTCTGACAGTCTAAAAGAGACTCCAGAAATAAATGTTTAACATCCTTTTGTTCTAAAAACAAAAAGACATTCCCCAAGAACAGCCTATGTATCTTTTGGGAGACCACATGTTGGGCTGGGGATTTTTTGATTGAAAGGATTTTATTAGTAAAATACTACTGTGAGTCTAGATGGCCTCCATATTTTAATATTTCAGCACCATTTCTGTTACAGCTCCAAAGCCACATTTAAGGCCAAATGAAATGTGCAATGAATTTACATTAATCTGGAAGTACTAATTCCAAGCCTGTTGGACACTTATTAAAATACAGTTTCAACAGAGCTGAACAGAACTGGAGGATTTAACTTAGTAGACGCATTTCAAACCAGTCCTTTTGGCTTCAAAACATGACCCAAAATTGCACAATCCATTAAGTTTCATTCTAATTAAAAGTTTGAACAAATCCAAAGTTCGAAGCAAATTTTAGATGATGTGACAGCATCATCTGCTTTTTACAGTGAAAAAAATACTAAAGCAGTAGGGTTTTTTTTCTTTCGATATCCCTGCAATACTCTTTCTGTTCACATGGTTTCACTGAAAGAAAGAACTTCTGTTTATGCAATAGGTTGAAGTATCTGTCTGGATACAAATAATGTTATTGATAATGATGATTACTATAAAAAAGTTGTATAACTCTTTCAGCTGAGAGGTCTTAAAATAGGTAAGCTGCCTTCCCCCTCCTTGCTCTCCTGGCGAGCTGCTGGAGACATCTGGAAGTAAGTGTGCTGTAGACATTGTTCCAAGAATGAGAGAACAAAAAAGATGTTGTAATATTGACCTTACTGAAGGCTTCTTGGGACTTAGTTTGACTTTTTCCATCTGGATGTACTGGGCAGAATACATAACAGGAGATAGCCCATAGTGAGGTTACACCACTAATAAATAATAGTAATGAACCAGCCAAACCCCACTGCTAGAGACACTGCTATGAACGATGTAGGTTTAAAATGAATACTTGCTTGCTTTTTAATTATTAGTTGCTCCAAGTTAAATGATTTCTGCTCACACTGCATCATAACATATTTAAGGAATTTAATTAAAAGTCATAGAATATTCTACCTTAATATTCATGGATAACATTTTTTTCAGATTCCTTTAAATAAAATGCTACATGTGCACAGGGGAAATATCAAAATAAGGAATTTTACCTCACCCTTGGTTCTATACACATTACACATGTCAAAATGCTATAAAAGTTTATTGAGTCTCAGCTCTCTATGGCTTTGGCCTGAACCACATTTTTTATTCAATATGCTAATTATCTGAAGAAAACAGGTAACAATATAATCTAGTCAAAACTTTTATCCCCTTAGGCAGATATATAAATCTGATCCCTTCAAGTCATTAGTACAATTTATATATATTTTAAACAGTGAATAAGAGCAAACTGTAGCTAAGGGGGTTTTTTAATAAATAATATAATTAAATCATGTAGCAATAATTACACTAATCACATTAGCATAATACAAACATTGCCAAGACAGCTGTTTAAAAAAATTCAAAGTAAATAGTGTAATCTAATGTTAAACATTTACATAGAAGCTTGCTTACTTCACAGTTAAACCTGAAGTTAATCAAAATCATTTATTTCAGAGCTTGAAAAAAGCTTTCTGTCTGCCTTCTAGTAAAAAAATTTTAACACCATAAATTAAGGATGCATGGGGAGCAAAGGTGAAGGAGCAGAGTCTACAGCTAATGTTTGCAGTGAGATACATACTGTATTTGCTGAGTCCTAAAAATGCTTATCTAACGTCTTTAAGATGTCTTTAAGGTTTAGGAAGTCTTCTGTTTTCAAATCTCAAATTTGTACTATTAATCGCCCCAACAGAAAAAATCAGGAAATCTGTAGCTCAGATATTTCCAGCACTTTTGAAGGAGGTAATTGTTTCAGAGTGTGCCAAAACACAATACCATAGATGTTTTTTCAAGCAATGACTAATATATTTTTGTCCTTATAAGACCATTAGCTCATGTTTTTGGCAGTATTACCTGCTGTTCCGATTCTATTTCTGGTTAAATATCAGGTAGGTTATAACGCAAGAAAACAGAAAGTTTTTCTTTGCTTTTGCACAGTCTGCAAAGGAGCTGGGCCTGTTAGCCTGTAATGTACTTACATTCCCAGCACTACTGAACTGTTAAAAGAGAATCTGGCCATCTCACATGGTACCTGGTGTGGTACTCAGTACCACAATGCTGTATCTTCACTGCACTTCACTCTCCTTGTGTATTCAGTTCAGATGCTTCTGCATCTGTGGCATAGATTTCCCTTGGCTGCAGTTACTTTTGCTATTTTTAATGCAAGGGAGAGGCACGACTTATCGGAAGTATTAATTAAAGGCTGAAGGTGAAATTCAAGAGGTCTGTTTCCCTCAATAAATGACTAGTTACATTACAACAGGAAACTGCAGGAGACTACACTGATGCAGATAGTAGAAAACCATTTCCAAACAGATTTCCAAATACAGTGGTTTGCAGGGTGAGGGAGCAACCCTCTGCCTTGGTCATGCAGGGTAGCGAACTGCAGTCAAGATTCAGCACAGCTACTCCAAATTTCCAACTAAACATAAGGTCAAAATGATTCACTCGTCAAAATGAATTGTTGATACTCAGCCTTTGAAGCTTTGTTCTGTTTTTTTGGCTTCCCTATGAAGCATTTTCAGCTGAGTCAGCATGTTGATAAAAAAGCTATAGAATACTTATTTTAAAGTTATGTATATTAATAATTACTTTTGTAGAGACTATGGCAATACGAGGAAAATCTGATCCAAACCTCTTGGATAGAAGAGAAAAAAAGCAGTTTTCTATGTTTGCTGGACCTTCCTTCCACATTGTCTTCTGGAAATTACAAGACATAAATACTTTTTCCCCCCCTCTCTTGTTTTTTTTAAATATATGATAGGCAAGCAGCACAACTTCTGCTCAGGTTAATGAAGTAATCCCTTAAGTACTAAATCATTTCTTTGATTGCCACCCACATTACTAATCCGCTTTGAAGCGTCCTGATATCCTGTCCTTATAATTCCCAATCCCCTTCCGATAATTGCAGCGCTTGTGGCAGCAGGAATGAAATGTTTTGTACCTATTACGTTGAAGTGGTCCTTCGATGCAAAGAGTGAATTCTTCCAGTGCTGCTGGCAGGATGCACAGAGAAACACTAGGAAAACAGATCAAGTGCCTGCTTCTGCTGCTATGCGATGGAGGTCACCTTGGTTTGCTTTATTTCAAATAAAAATGCAGAATACTATTCAACAGAACATGGCTGGCAAGAAGAAAAGATGTTACATACAACAGACCTTTGGTATATGCATTAACATTTTACCATAAATCTCATTTGCTATTGCTGTGTACAACATAATCAGGTAGCACTGAACACATAATCATTTTGTTTTCTGGACTATTAGTGAAAAGAAAATTATATAGGTAAGCTTTATAGCTATGATTCGTATTTTAATACTGAGACCTAGAATTTTAGAACCAAGCTCTGCTCTTTAGTAAAGCAAATATAAGCTGCAAATGTAGGTACTTGGGGATCAGAATCATAGAACAGGCCTGTATACTAAGGTAAAGAGTATATACATTTAAGAAAGTGCTGCAAACTGTCAAAAATATCATCTATACTTGAAAAATAAAGCAATTTTGAAATGCCTAAATAAAAAGTAAGTTCTGCAAATTATTTTAAAGTTTTAAATGAAAATTATTGAAAACCCTATGGAATTGCATTTAGTTTTTTTAAAGGCATAAGAGAGGTTATTAGTTTTAGTCAAAACAAAGTGTAAAAGTGTAAGATCTGACACATTAGGCAGCTCAAAAAGAAAGAACTCTATTCACAGCTAGGTAGGTTGTATCTTCCTGGTAGACGATAATAAGTTTCTTTAGGGCTAGATATAACATATTAAAAGAGAGAATTCAGGGATAAGGAAAATTTAACATTAAATAACATTTAAATTTAATGTAAATTATCTCTTCAAGACTATAATTTTGCACATTAAAATTACTACTAGTTAATTATTGGTACAACATTAGTACTATGTACTAAATACTGCTATTTAATATCTGTGTCTGATTTCATCGTTTATTTCTGTGCAGTGTGACTGTGACACATGCCAACTACCTTCCTGACAGAAAGGACGAGACAAAATGTCAGGAGATAGAAAAACACAACTTGAATGTACAAACAAGGATCATAGTTATTTCTACTATTCTTAACATCAGAACAGCTAAGACAAAAGCAGCTTTGTAAAACACCACGAACATTGTTAAGCATTTAAGTTTTCCCCAGCTCTTCTCTCTTTTATATGCATTATTATAGAAGTATTGTTAAAGTATATATACAATATCACATCCATATTTTACACCTGCTATCAAATATTTATAACATATATGGTTAACTTAGTGATTACTGTATTTTGTCTGTTCTTTTCACTAGGTTAGTAACATACAAGGGCTGAATTACATTTTTAGCCTAGCACTTACAATAGTGGCCTTTCTGCATTGATAAAACCATTACAAAAAAAAGGTGTCCACTGATCATCCCTCTCCCCATGATTACAGACTGTAGTTTTGTTGCTCTTGATTTTACCTCCTTAAGTACTTTTAAGGTCAAAAATTTCCCCCTCCTCCAGATCAAGGAGTGTAAAAACAACATAACAATATTGCAAAAAACCAATTCCATTAAGTCATTGAACACGCTCTTATCCAATCACAGGTATTGCAGCAGAAGGAATAATTCATAACATATTTGTCCTTTCTTTTTGTGTTTGCGACAGAAAAAAATGTTTTGAATGTAGTTGTTACCTATTCAAATAATAAGTAACCTACAGATTATCTTAAAAGAGAACACAGGAAACAGATGCGTGTCCAGTGGTTTCCAATTTCTAGCTCTGTTATTGATGTAACTGTTGTATTAACGCAAGAACGGAGCTTCATCTTTATGTGATGCTGTTATTCTCCTTACTCTTTATCTCTCATCCATTTAGACTGTACACTCTGGAACAAGAGTTACATTTCTCTGGCGTGCAACCCTCCCATCAAAATACGTGCTACTTGTTACTATCATTCTTCAACACTATTTCAGAGAACATTGTTGGCTAATCTTGTTGGCTAATTTTGTTGGTTAATAGTTTCTCCCTACAGCAAGGCAAATAAAACACTTATAGTCAAGTTTCAAGTGTAGATGTTTCAAAATTCAAATGTGCCTTTCATTAACATTTCCATGCAATGTATGCACTAGATCATTTATTGAAAAAAACACTCAAAATTCACTTCATCTAACTATATATTGTAGAAATGATGTTTTAGATATCAGCTATTATAAGTAGTTGTGGAAATTACATATTTTTTCAAGAGCAAGGTGTAAGTAAATGACATATTAGGCTACCTTACACTAATTGCCCCATGGCAATTCTGAACATGTCGTACCATCCCTGACCACTAAGCCATGATCTCACAGACAGTGATCAGTACACTCACAGCACTACTTGGGGTGTTAGATCTTGCTCCCATTTAAATGATACTCATATCTGCCTAATCTCTCAAGACATGATTTAAAACACTTGTCCCAGAACCCAAATTTCAAGAAGAAAGCAATACCACTTATATTTTTACAAAAGAAATCCAAAGTAAATATAAGCATTAAATGAAAGACAGGTGAAATACTCCTGTGCATGAGTTGAGTTGAAGTTCACTCAGGAAGAGAGCCTAGAAAACCTGTTACAAAAGATGGATATGGGGTGAAAAGCTACAGGAAGTAACAGCAAAGCAGCAGAGTGACCTGTCTTAGCAATTGAGCCGTGTTATCTTTGGTATTGAAAGATAAAACTTTCTGATCAAGTTTCAGAAGAATTTCAGGCTTCAGCTTTCATAGCATTGCCTAACTCAAAATCACCGTGCTTTGACAGAAGAGGACAGCAAAGTGTCAGACTGCAGAAGTCCCCATCACCACACTTTCTGTATTTTCTACCGAGTTCCCATGCTACTTCTGCTTTGTTACTGTCTGGCTTGGTGCTCCAAGTTTCCATGTAGTACAAGCAAGTTATACAGCAAGTTAATGAAGGGATACACAATTTGCGTCAAAACCACTCTGACTTTCTGAAGCTATCATGTCTCTATACCTACTTCATTGTCCATTTGCAAGGCTACCTAAATTACACACTATGAATTCTCTGGCCTTACTTGTTCCTAGATCTCAGAAGTCTGTGAATGCTCTCTGGTGTCCACAAATGTGAAATAAACCAGGGGTAATAAAACCATAAATATCTATTGACATAAAACTGTTCACAAATTCTCCATCAAGTAAGCTTTTCCTTACATGTTAACCAACAAAGTCTCACCTATCTGAGCATGCACAGCTCTTCTTGGTCATCAGTCAGCTTCTGGCACTGAGATCCAAGACGTACTGTGACCCATGCACTTATTGGTTACACCGTACACAGATGATGCAGCTCAAACTTAATGAGCTGGTTTTAAGTCATTATAGAAAATACTACTTTTTCCCCACATAGGACTATCAGAATTTGTAGTAAGCGTTTTTTCCAATGAAGAAAAATAAACACCAGTATGGTGTCCCAGTGACTAGCAGAAACAATGATATGCTACACAAACATGCATTCATTTCAAAGTGGATATTACGTTGAATATTATACAAAAATATACATATGTTGCATCCACATATACAAACAGTCACAGCAGAAAGGTAATGAAGCAAATGAAGCATAAAAATTGCTCAGCGTATTCATAAGCCTGCATTGTGTGGGCTGCCTTATGCACAGGAATGAAAAGAATTCAAAATTTCTAGCACCTCTGACATAGAAAAATATAAATCCCAGAACCAGGATAGTTTAATGTACCATAACAGGAAAATGCTGGAAAGCTACTTCCAAAATGAGAAAAACATTTTCTGTTTGTATTAAAATAAACATAAAAAAGCAATTGAAAACTGGGCACCAAGTAGCACTACCTGTGGGATTTTTCAATTAGACCTTTAAGTAGACCAGTTTCACTATGAAAACTGGAAAAAATAAACTTTACATCTGCCATGGTTTAACCCCAGCCAGCAGCTAAGCACCACACAGCTGCTCACTCACTTCCCTCCTACCCAGTGGGATGGGGAAGAAAATCAGGAAAAGAAGTAAAACTCGTGGGTTGAGATAAGAATGGTTTAATAGAACAGAAAAGAAGAAACTAATAATGATAATGATAACACTAATAAAATCACAACAGTAATAATAAAAGGATTGGAATATACAAGTGATGCACAGTGCAATTGCTCATCCCCCGCCAATCCACACACAATCCCTGAGCGGCGACCCCCCTACCCCCACTCCCCCCACTTCCTAAATTAGATGGGACGTCCCATGGTATGGAATACCCCGTTGGCCAGTTTGGGTCAGCTGCCCTGGCTGTGTCCTGTGCCAACTTCTTGTGCCCCTCCAGCTTTCTCGCTGGCTGGGCATGAGAAGCTGAAAAATCCTTGACTTTAGACTAAACACTACTTAGCAACAACTGAAAACATCCGTGTTACCAACATTCTTCTCATACTGAACTCAAAACATAGCACTGTACCAGCTACTAGGAAGACTACTAACTCTATCCCAGCTGAAACCAGGACAATATCTTTGAGATGGAAGTGATTGAAAAGAAAAAGATGGAGAGTGTCCTACTGATGGACTCACTACTTCACGGAGATCTAATAACATGACACTAATGTATGCACCAGTCTGAGACTGAAAAAGGACAGCCTGCAGATCTAGGTAGGCATGGTAGCATCAAATAAGCAGTAAGAGTTAGGCTTTTTTCTTCTTTTTGAATTTTTTTTTTTTTTTAAATAATAAAAGTGATTGAGGTAAGCAGTAAGGATGTTCCTTCTCTAGTGATGCAGCCAATATACAGGTCTTTCAGAAGCATAGCAAGGACAAAGCACAGTTATGTTCAGACTATCTAATTGCAGTTTATAGGCTTCCTAGAATTATTACGATAAATGGAGTTAATAGGCAGAATAGAGTCCTGAGAGCTAAAAGATTGAATGTTTTAAGCATTGCGACCATAGTATGATTTCTGTAAAAAGTACACCTGCATTATAGATAATGAAATAATGACTTAGTTCCCTTCTTAATTAAATCAATGTGTTTCTATTTGCTGGCATCGGATTCTGATTCCACAGATAAAACTAGGATCCTCACAACCAATAAGTATAATCTGAAATGGTAGCACTGTTATCTAAAAAAAGAGGAGGAGAATAAAGAAAACATCATGATGATATAAAGGAGGCAATAACAAGAGGAATCCATGAGATAAGATGTTGTGGAGATACATGACATGTTCATTCATGCTGACAGTTTTTATCGATGGAGTGAAAGACAGAACTTCAGAGCATAAGAATTTGGGTTTTTTCTCACTGGGCTGTAGTAAAAGGTGAATCCTAATTGGAAAAAAACCCCAGTAATACAGTTCTTTCCATTGCTACTAACAGCAGTAGAGTTACCTTTAATCCTTCTCTCTAAGGGCAGAGTTTAGACAACAGAATCTATGAACATATAAATAAATAAAACCAGGCAGTGGGAATTAATCTTCTGAAGAATACATAGTTAAGGCAGGCTGCAATTATTTGTTGTATTCATGAAAAACCAGGAGAGTTTACTGAAAGGTATACATTAGACTTTAATTTTAAAAAAACCCACAAACAAACAGCTTAGCTAGACACCCAAGTGCATCTTACTCTCAAATTAATGTGTTTACTTACAAAAAGAAGAAAGCAATAATATCTTAATAAGACCAGCTGATGGCTGGAACAAAGCACTCTGGCTTTCAAACACACTGGATATTTACTAAGTAAGAAAAAAAAACAAACAAAAAAAGAAAAAGGATTTTAGGTTTTACTTCTTTCCAGCTTTCTGCCCACCTCAACTCCTTTATAAATCTACTTCCTTCTCTCAATAAAGTGAAAACTTTGAAAGAGGAAAAAAAGCAGATTGGCTCATCCAAATTCTTTACTAAAACCAGACACTATGCTCCAACTTTTCATTTTGTGCATTCTACCAAAAAAGGAGGTGAAAATTAATTCTTGTGATCTCAGAAGTCAGGGGAGAAATAATTTCTTTTCATTATGAAACATGAAGACATAGCTGTCTTCAATCCATGAGCTATGAAATATTTTGATCAAAGAAGCAACATTCAATGAAAATCAAATTAAATTCTGTGTTCTGTTGACTCCCATTGCCTTGTCAAATTTTTTGAAATCTATTATTTGCAGATGTTGCAACTGTCCATTACACTGTCCACTTCCATCACACTATTTTTAACCCTCCATCTTGTTTTGATTAAACATGTGAACAAAATTAAAAACCATTTTCACAATCTCAGTATCTGACATTTCACACACCTACTTGCTCTTCAGATCTTTCACTGTTATCTTTTGCCAAACAACTTTCCTGCAGTCATGGGTCCCATACAAAATACTTAACATTTGAGCCAAAGCAAAAGTAAAACCATGTTAGATCAAAGCATAACTGACATTTACATTGGTCAACTTTTAAAGCAGCTATAGCTAAACTGAATAAAAATAACTTCATTAATATGTAGTAATAAAAGAAAATTAATTCTTGTTCCATTGCGCTCCTGTTCTGGTCGCTGGCAGAAGCTACTATGTTCATGTTCATAAAATCTGAACACAGAGATTTGCTAATTGCTACAGTTGCCAAGACATCAGTATTCCAGATTGCACCACTGCGAGGTACCAAAGTTAACTGTGCTGATAATATTAAACTAGCCATTACAATTTTCATATTCAATAGTACCATGCACGTACAACATCCACATAGCAAGTAAAAGTGTAAGAACAATTCAGATTTCTCGAAGCTTAGTGATCATTAATAGTACCGAACTCTAAGAAGAAGTATGCCGACTGTCCTAATACTGCTCCATGCTTCAAAGCTACACAAGCCATGACCTTCAAAGTAGTGAGTGTATCACTGAATGATAGATTAATATTCTTGCTTTCTAATAGCCAGTAAGAATATGCAGGAATGCATGTTTGCATGAAAAAGTGTAACGTACCTGCTTCTCTTGGATGCCTGATACCTAGAAACACTGAAATACCCAGAATGATTGAAGGGAGAAAACTGTCATACAGTGATTACAGCCATCTAAAAGTAATGATACTATACAGATCAGCCAGTTAACCATATATCCATATAACCTCTTTCTCACTCTTAATAATACATTACCAACAAGACGATAGAAGGAAGACTTTGAAGAGCAAAACTTCTACAAGACATGTTAATCTTTAAATATAACTTAAGAAAAACTCTCCTGAGGATTTTAGGAATCCATAACTGTTAGAAATGGAAAAAACTGTTCGCCACGAGAATGTAAAGTGGCTGTGAAACATATTGTGCAGCCCTCACAGACCTAAATCTCCACCTTACCTTATTCACTGCTCCTGTACCAGCACTATGTACATCTGTCAGGTAGCAGCATGGAGACCCATGCGACAGCCATGCCCGGGAACTCTTCCTGTGCTGCTCACCCTGCAGCCAACAGTGGAACCTTAGGCATCACGTTTCAGACCAGCTGCACACTATAAAGTTTTGCTGGCCTAACCACATTAGCTAGATCTTGATGACAAGTCTCCCCCTCCCTGACCTCTTCTGCCAGCAAAACCATGGATCAAGGAGCACCATGCCAGTGAAAGGGAGCCCTTGTTGCCTTGCAGTCTCTGCTGTGCAGGGTGCACAGCCATGCCTGTGGAAAAGCCTCCTCCATCGGCTGGTGCCGTGACTGCACTAGAAAAGTCTCTGCTGCCATCAAGACACCAGGAGACTCTACCATCACTTTGGAACAACTTCAGATATCAAAAAATCATTTGCAGGAATGGAAAAGCAGGCAAAATCTCCAGTCTCCAGGGTTCATGCTGGATCAGAAAGAGTAACATAATGCTTGCAGACTTTTGCCCCTGACACTGGAAGCCCCAGCTCTGGCCACTATCCTGTGTTTTCCATGGTATCACTTACCAACTGGTACCCTACTGAGGAACATCACTGCAGCTTCTCTTGCATCGTTGGTCAATCAGTTTTGGGGACAGAACAGTGAATAATAAGTTATTTTGTCCCCCATAGCTCAAGCCAAGGACTTTTCTGAGGGAGGATTCTGTGAACATGTTTTTTACTCATTTCTGAACCTTAACCTGTAGAAAAGAATTAGTCTGCCTTGAATGACAGAACTATCTATTTAAGGGTAAGAAAAACTCTAAAAATATGGTCAATACTGAAAAATAGTAAGTCTTCTTATCTGATTTTTTTGAATGCCCTAAAAATTACATCGTATCAAAATATAGGTATATAAGTTTGATGAATAGTCTTCAAAGAATTTGAACAATTACAATTTATTGTGGTTAACGTACAAAATAACTTTTCTTACTTTCCTGAAGAGCAGATGTATTTCCATTATCTTGGTTTACTGGGTTCAAATTCTCAATATTGCTTCTGATTTCTCTTCATCAGATATATTTGCATTAAATACTATTTCTGATACTAATTATTTGAGTGACTACTTGAACTTCACAAAAAAAACCCGAAACACAAAATGTCTCTTCTTGCTTGTAATTGCTTGCAATTCTTCCTACTGCTGCATAACTTTGTTTTTTAAATTTATACCAAGTTTAATGAGAATATGATGCATTGGGAGGGGTACTATGTTACAGAAAGCAAGCTAGTAAATATATTTTAGGGACATCTTCTGTAGACAGAAAAGATGGCTATAGTAAGTTGACTGGGCTATGTAAAAGGTTTTATATAACACATTACTTTGGTTATTTTTATTCACCTTCAAGGAGTGAGTAACTGCCCATACAGAAGTCACAGAATTATGCAAGTTCACACATCAGTGAAAATATTTCTTTTGTCAATGGAAGTGTTTGGCTAGGTACTTTTCTTAGAGAATGAGAGAAAAATGATCAATAGAATACTGTACTTCTACTCCTAGAAATGATGGCCTAGTACTATATTTGTAAATATTATGATTTGGGTTTATTTCTCTGTAAAGCTTCTTATGTGTCAGAGAAGATTTACATGAACAAGACTAAAGAATACTCGGAACAGTGATTACTACTGCCTTTGAGAAGGAGATATACCCAAATATGAGTTAACTTTTTAATACATTTGATTGGTCAAATAACATTTGTAAGGTGACTGAAAATGAAAGTGATTATCCAAGCAATTCACAGGAGCATCAGGGTGCTGGCACAAGGCTCAAAGCCCATTTCACCAAAAAGGCCCCATGGCTGAGGAAGTGTTGACTGGCTGTGTATGTTCAGGGATATGGTCAAATCCTAGGAATTTTAACTGCTTTCAAATTCAGCAAAAGTGGGAATAAGCCATTTAGAGTATTTCATCCTTACTGAATGCGCTGCCTCATCTCAAAAACATTAACCTATACCATATTTCTCCTGTGTCTGACAAATGCACTTTGACTTAAACCAGGCTTATTTTTCAATTTATATGCATATTTTTTTAATATATATATATATATAGTTTATTATGAACATTCACACAGACATACATGTAAACAACACGTCAAGTATTCTGCTAATTTCATGCAAGTACTTGCAAAATAATAGTCTACAGAAGCATAAAATGCATATAACTGTGCCAATTAACAAAGAACGAAAGATAAGGAAAAATTTAGTTGGTGGTAGTGGTCGAGAACATACAGTCTCCCAGAAATTATTTTACTTCAGTAATGAAAAATAAAATAAAACCCTCTCTTTTGAAGGCGCACACTCTTTTCAGAGTATAGTACATGTATAACGTGCTCAATGAGGCAGCATATTAAATCATTTGAGATTGCCTAAATTGCTTTTAGAAATTAATGGCTTCTGAAAAGTTTTTAAATTATTAAAGGTCCAAATAGATCTAAGAATCCCCTTATATAAGGCACCCCAGGTCTGATTGCCAGATCTCATCTGTAAGGACCCAGGCAGCTGGATGAGCCTAAGGAAAGAATCAGCAGATTTGGAGAGAACAAGGTGGTGAGGGGCATACTGAAGTGGTTGGAGCAGCAGCTGCTCCAGGGAGGACACCCAGGCTTTCACACATTCTACCTGTACCACCTGCAGAGGTTCCTCAAGCATATGCCGAGGCAGACAGCACCGTAAACCTAAATAATCACCAGAAAACAAAAAATCCCATTGTGCCTTTCAAATTTTAACAGAAAGAGGGAGGGAGGGAGGTGGGAGGAATCAGGTACTGTGGAGACATGAGAGGAATGTGGACAGTCCCAGCCCAGGAAACAGGAAAACAGGAATGGAAGTCACCTGCTCTGGAGAAAAACTCACAAAATTAGAAAGTTTTCTGTGCTTCTCTATGTGCATCTCATCATACACAAAACATTAAAAGTGTATGCAGCAAGGTCAGCCCAGGGAAATGCTTGTAAAAAGCACAGCAGATTGGGGCATTTAAAAAATAAGCTTGACAAAGCATTAACAAGATCTTATACAGTAAAATTTTATGCAGGAATATCACAAATACTTAATAAGCCTGACTTCCATAGGCCGAGGTCAGAGTTCAGTGTTGATTATCATATGACAACTTTTATGGTAACAGCATAAATTACTGCAATTCCATGTTTAGATCAGTACACTGAATTCACAAACAAGCATTTATTCATTCATAAATACTCATGATTATAAATGACTTATTTACTCATGAAAGTTTATGAAAAGAAATCCCATGAGTTAATCTCTAGAAATACTGAGTATCAGTATATAAATTTTCCTACAAACACTCATCTTGCAAACTCAGAATAAAATTTCTTTGTTGCTCAGAATCAGTGATAGATTATTGCCCACCATGCGAAAGACAACTCAGACTAATTTTTTATTTTCTCTTTGTGTTCCTTGTTGCCACTTTACAGCTAGAATGACAGGCTACAACACCAATGTTAGAAAACAGCTACAGTTTACACTAAGGCAGATCTCCGCACAAAACTGCTTAGTGTGGTGTGGCAGGTCTTCCTGGCAGAAACATGCTGAGGGTGGAATCTTCCCTTATAACTTCCTTTATATATATTTTTTTAATATATATATGTATACACACACAGAGAGAGATATATATTTTACCCCTAGGAACATTCAACAATGCCTGGAAACTTCCCAGAATAGGTAAAGAAAAAGATAACTAAAACTTCAATGGTTGTTATGTGATAAAAGGGACCATGCTGCTTCTATTTTTTTTCTTCAGTAAGGTTTAAAAATCAAAATCAGACAAACACCACCCACCACTTTTTGTTTTGAGATGAATAAGCTCACTATCACAGTAGCTATTTTCCAAATAAACTCTAACTGTACATGTTACAGAGAACATTAAACTCCCTGAATGACTGCACCAAGCTGAAATGCACGTTTATGCCTTTGCTCCTTTGTGTCCTTCTCCCTCCTCTGTCACTGAAGAGGAGATGTTAGAAATCCAGCAGGGAGGCTCCGAGCACAGGATGAGCAAATCCCCAAATGGAGTGAGCTAACAAGGTAAAGAAGTTTAGCTGCAACAAGAATTTAGCTACTGGCAGCATGAGGCCAGTGAATAAATACAAAATGTACTGTATTTGGACTGATGTGCCCAGTTCTGGCCCCTCATCCCAAAGATGACAAAGTGGAACAAAGGCAGTGAAATGGCTTTTGTACAGAAAAAAAAGAAAAATCCTAAATAGACTAAGATTCTTCAGCTGGGAAAAGCAACAGCTGAAGGAAGATACAATCAAATCATAAACTGCTATTCACCAACACCTTAGTATAAGTGACTAATCTTTTTTCCTATTCACCACTACCAAGGTAAGGATTAGTCACTCACTCTCATAATGCAGAACATAAGGAGCATTAAATGAAACTATCAAGACGCAATTTGAAGACATAGCATAACTGGAATTCTTGTCTTAGCTAATATCAGTCATTCTTTTACATTTCCTACACTCCAGTTCAGAAAATCCTTTAAGAAAGTTGAACTTGAATATGTTCAGATTATATGTTCTCCTCCAGTAAACATTTTTTAAGAAAAAAAAAGACTTATACACTATTATGATTTAAGGAAACTGCTAGGTTTCCCTCTTCACTTCCAACCATCCACCATCCCCTGTCCCCTTGCCCCAAAAAGGAAGAACCATGAGTTACCGAATAAAGCTGGGTATTTGGAGTAATTAAGGACATATAAGCCAAAGCTTGATCTAAGAGTGGGAGAGTCACATTGTCCTCCTATGTGAATAAATGTAAAAACACACAACAGGAGGGATTAATAAAACATGAGAGGGAACATAGCAGCAGATAATTAGGATGATTTGCAGATGAGTATCTTTTCCAGATTACATCCTTTTGGCATTTTCCATAGAGAGAAAAAATAAACTGCATTGTCAAGAGATAAGATGATGTTAGGACAGTTACTGATTTAACTGCGTCCAGCAGCCCCTATCAGCAACTCTCCTTGAGCAGTGCAGCCTAGAGACAGATGTCCATCAGGATAAACAGAACTTTATTAACATTTCAGATGTTAAAATCGAAGAATCAAATATATTTGCATGAAATTAAAAACTACCAACTGATATTCTACTTTTGTTCACATGATGAAATACAAGCAGTTCATCATGATGAAGTTATGTGCCATTTCAGTTCATCTGCAATACCAGCACATTCAGAAGAACATCTTATTATATACTCAAATAAAATGCTGATCAAATGCAAGAAGAGCACTACTTATAGTACATTTGCTTTATTTATTGCAAAGTTCACTCATGTAAATTAAGTCACGTCTTAAGGGAACACAATATTCCAGGTTAACACAGAGAGGTGAACATATGTTTTTATTTTTCACACACTTTTGATTGTCTGCCTTCAGAATAAGTGACTTCCTAGCACAAAACACACTAATTTTCTTGCTTTTTTTTTTTCTTTAATGGAAAGAAGGAAATGGAAAGAATAAAACAGTGAAAGAAATGTTTTACTTAAAAATCACGCAAGTTGTTAAATACTACCACTACCAAAATTTAAGATATACATAGTTCTGTACATGCTGCTTTCAGAAGGTATTTGCTAATTTACTTAAATTCCTGTGCACTTTCCTTTCAGGTTTCTAATTCTTCATGTCTCACAGGGAAGACTTTAAATACAAAAATGGGCCTCAGAGCAACTGAACATGGGAAATCTAAATCCAAGGCACTGTGCTCAGACAGCTCTTACTCCATGAAGAAAAATATTTTAAAATAAAACATCCTCGCTGAATGAAGACAAATCAGTCCAATTTGAGACCCCTTAACTCTGCGTAGTATACCCTTTGTCTGAAATTCGAACAGACTACAGACAACAACAATCCAGAGAGTATTTTATGCAGTGTTGTCCTCTACTCCAAGGCAATGCAAACACAGAACCCTCTACTGCTGAAAATTCTCATCGCTGTGGGTATTTCATAATTAGGCAAACCCACCCCATCATATTAATCTTAAAGCATCAGCTATTTACCTGTTTCTTTCAAAGCAATACAAAATTACTTTTTCTTCTTCCATAGAGAAACTACACAGTACCTGCAAGTGCATTAAAAACCACTGCTTTTATGAGGGTGGGGACAAGCAGTGTGTCAGTTCCCCTGTGGATTCATTTCCAAGAAACAATCAACTGGCATTATTCTCTTAGTAATAATAGTATTTTTGATGGAGCTCATGCATGTAAAGCAATAAGGAAGAGGCCTTAAAAATTTTAGCTTTGCTTCAAACAAATGTCAAGGCGTAACAGTTGAAATGAGGAAAAAAAATATTTACTTACAAATATTGAAAGGCAATATTGTACTAGGGATGATTTTAAAAAGAAAACACAGGAAGGCATCATATACAAACTCACTTTTTTGAATGTTCACCCTTTGTGATTATGTATTTCCTATATCTAAAAATATACACTGAAATACAGTATGTATAACCCTGATTAAATATCTTGGGATTTTCATTCACACGCAGAAGCCATACATATCAAGCTCCAGAAGTGTTACTGAATATACATTCTTGCATATATATTGCATAAGATATTTGTGTAAATCCATGTGGTTTCCCATTTAACAAATAGTAACTACAAATCAGACACAGTTTCAGCTGTGCAAGGGAAGACTGACAAGTCAGCAGCATCTTCTGCCATCTCAGACTTAATGAACCACACTGGGTTTACTGGATTTAACACCGCACCTGCCACACTGGAACTTACAGAACAGTCTTAAACAAGAGTAAAATTTTATCATAACTCTGTCCTTGTTAGATTTTGTGACAGAAAGGATGTTGGTGCCCTAATTGCCTATTTCCTAATGCATCTAAATGAAAAAGTAAAAATAGGAAAGCTGAATAGTAATGATGGGATGAAGGGAAGATCAAGGGAGCATCCACCCCAGTTTACTCCCCCATGTTTTTCATTGTGGGCATTTTTAAATGCTGGGGGTCTACAGGTTGAGGATACAAGGACTAAGGAACAATTTACAGAGATCATAATGTGGCCTGGGATCATGTGGCGAGACTTTTGAAACACTACTAGAAAACTGCTATTTTATAAAACTTGATGAAACACAAGTTGATGACATGAAGAGATAAAGACACTGTAAGCATCAAGTAAATTTCATTTTCTCTCCCAGGTGTCTTCTACACTTTTGCTGTAAGGGCAATAAATTCCTAGACTTCATCTTACAGCTGGTGAGTTTCAGGCTACCCTTTCCACAGAACAGCAGTTCTATAAACACAATTTCTGTAGGTCTTCCACTTCTTCTTTATGCAGAGGGGAAGAAAACTGTTCCTCCTGAAACTTTATCTTTATACCTTTGGCAAGAGGAAAAAAACAAAATTAGTGATCTCGATTGCCATTTCCTTTTACCCTGAATTCACATCTGCTAAGCCTAAAGATTCTTTTTACAATTGTGTATTATGCCTTTTCTTGCCTAACTTGTTCTGAATTAGTAAGCACTTTGCAAACTAGCTTTTAAGAAAAAAATTATTAATCTCCATTTTAAATGACATAATTGAGTAATACTATCTTCTGGGAAACTTCTGCATGAAAGGAAGAAGAGGGTGCCTTGGTCCCAACGTACAGGAACTATCCCTAAAGATGACTCAGATTACAAGGCAATCAGATGAAAGCCACTCAGATTTTAACTATGAAGTCCCTCTGCCTCTCATATGGAAGAAGAAACTTTAAAATACTGCATTTTAGTATTTCTTTAATATGTACTTTTCTTCACATTTGGGAGACATACAATGAGTATCACTGATACCCAAACTATGCGTGAAAACAAATACTGCAATAGCTTGATGAAAAGAAACACAGCATTTAATACACTTGGAGACTGATATTTTGACTGTTGTGGTCTGTAGTAGGAAAAACGTGACAAATTCAATAATATGAACAACACTGAACTATTCAAACAAATAGAACAGATAACTTAAAACAATACAATCTTTGCTTAGATGGACAGACTGAATTTATGAGCATCTTACTCCTTATCCACATCATCTTGATTGTAAGATAACAAATGTGATGTCTGCATGGCTGAAGCCTCCCAAGAAAGAGATGGTCTTTCCCTATTGTCCTAGTTTGCCTGAAGCATTGCTTTCCTTATATCGTTGTGTAAGAAGGCAAGATTTTTATTTTTTTTTTAATCTTTTAAAAAGCATGTACTTGAACTCAGGTTGCCAAAATAATACTCATTGGAAAGTAGGCTAAAGAGTCTCCCAGGAGTGCAGCCTCTTCTCAAAAGCTGGCTGTGCATTCAGAAATGTGGATATCCATGTAAAGGACTATCAGACTAAACAGGAATGCAAAAATGGATAATTGGAACTTCAAGTATATTCAACATTACAACTGAACTACAAAGGCCAAGATTCTTAGCTTACATTAGAATCAACAATCTTTATATGCCGTTGTAAAATTACCCAATTAATTTCTCATGCATGGAAATAAAATGCCCCTTGGATCTCTTTACTGAAAAGGCATTTCTAATTTCAAAATTTCTAGTGATGTTAGCAAGCACATATATTTATAAATGGGAGCTGATAGCAATTATCATCCTTGATATGATTTATTATTTGGCATTATGTATTATTTGCCCTCTACAGAGAGGTCAGCTGTTCCAGTTTCTGGAATTAAAGGCATGAACTTCTCATCAAATAACATTAAAGAACTTTAATTTCTCCTCATAGCTGCAGGCTACCCTAACAAATGGATTTAGAAGAGTAGAACCTAATTTCAGCCAGATACCACAGGAAAACAGGCTGTAATATAAATTCAGATTATTTACTATTTGTTGATGTTAAATTTTACATGAATGGGGAAGCTTAATTTCAAGCCATAGTAGATGTCCCTCAGCTCATAGCCACTGAGCTTCTATACTGCACTGGAGTAACTGACATTTCCTCTCATCCAGCAACCTGTTACTTAGCTACCCTTCTGAGAAAGGAGTCTTTAAATTTGAAAACCTTCTTGGCCTGCATGGTAGCCAACATTGTGACCAACAGCGCTTCTAGCTGACAGAAAATTAATAACATTTAGCAGCTTTTTGTGAAATCTGTGAAATTTCAGTCAAAAAGCAAGTGTAAGAGGATGGGAGAACACTTGAAATTTCAGGTACTGGGTCTTAAACACATTCTTCAACTTTCTTCAAACTAGTATGAAATAGCAGTATCAGTCCCAGCCTCCTAGGAGGTAAAGACAACAGTGAAGTTTTATCTTCAGAATGCCTGCAGGAGGTGTGCACTGGTGGACCATCTGTGCCACAGAAGAAGTCAGCAGCCTGGACAGTGTCAGAGGTGAGAAGAAAGGTATGGACTGCAGCTCCTCCAAGCCCCTGTGGCTTTGCAGGCCTGAACCTCCCAAGGTACCAAAGGAGGAGCAGGCAAAGTCCAAGATTATCCAGGTAGGAGTCCCATGATGAAGTGGGCTGGAAGCTCACAACTTCTGCAGCCTGGCTTAGTGGCTGGAAAGCAGATTTGCAGAAAAGGACTTGGGGGTCTTGGTGGACACCAAGCTGACCATGACCATGACCAAACAGTGTGCTCTTACAGCCAAAAGAGCCAGCAGCCTCCTGGGAGGTGATCCTTCCCCTCTACTCAGCACTGGTAAGATACATCTGGAGTTTAGGGCCCAGTGCTGAGCTCCCAGTACAAGACAACAGATTTTCTTGTGGGTTTTTGTTTTGTTTTGCTTAACTGTTATTGCAAAGGATTCACATCAACATGGCAGGAGATGCTGCCTGGTTGAACAGTAACTTGGCAAATGATGAAATTCTAAGTGTTTCAGCTGTAAGAACAGAAGATTGTTAAAAAATAATTCTGTTAAACACTTTATTCTTCTAAATCAAGTTTTAATATTATTATTAACAATAAATGTTCAAGAAGCAATGCTGGTAAAAGTAAGGGTTCCCATGTAAGTTTTGACTAAAGGTACTGTGCTGCAATACTGCTAGAAGCAACGCGTCCCATGGCATTATATGCACATCCTTCCTTTACATACACTGCAGTAGGGTAGGAGTGACCTAGATCCAGTGTACCATCACATGCATGATCCTAACCAGCTCTGATACTCACAAGAGGAGAGCTCAGTAAAGACAGCAGGGGACCAGCCTAGGTTTCATTTATACGGTAGTGAGAAGAAATGGAGTTACCAGCAGAAAGACTGGCGAGGTTAAGGCATGGCTGGCTGAGTCTTGCTACAAAACCAAATATGATACTATGGCAGTGGCTTCCTTTCCAAAAAATTGCAAGCAGAACACTGATGGCATTTTGTACAAATAGACAATATCTGAACGATCTTTAATCTCATAACAAAAATGAATGAATCTCACCTAATTTCATGCAAATATCACTTTTGTAGACAGTCACTGTTGGCTGCCATTGGACACAGTTTCTTTAGCTGGATATAGCCTTACCCAGCACAGCTCTTATTTATCAATTTAGAATGCATCAAATTTGGATAAAATTTGGGTTACAATTTTGGATAAAAATGCACTCACCACCAGACAACCATAACAAGAACCTACCTCCTTCCATGACGTATCACACCCTCTAGATTCAGAAAGTATTTCAAGTTACTTTGAAAGGCATTTTTGGAGTGCTGAAGTATTCAACATCTAAAGTCAATCATAAAGCTAATCATTCTTTAACCAACCAAAACTGACAAGACTCATTCTGATGGACTGGAAGGAACTTTTGGGGGGTTTTTTTTGCAGGCTTACATTGCCTAGAAAGTTTTTTATACTGGACTATACATTTCTTGGACCTAACCCCATTTCTAAATTTGTTTCCTTTTTTTTTTTTTAAATGATTGCTAGAATCATCTTCATTACAAAAAAAATCTAGTTTAATTTAAGACCACTACGCAGAGCCCAGGAGACAATGAACCCATAGTGGGGTCCAGAAATGTCAGAAGGGGTGTAAATTCTGTCATGGACAGAAATCTGACTCCAACATGCCTTTCCACCTGATGAATGAAGTAAAAAAAAAAAAAAACCAAAACCCACAACACACAAAAAAAACCAACCACAAAACCCCACCAAATTTTCTCTAACATCAGTGATATTTCATTTAGCTTAATGACAAGACACTGTACACAGCAACTGGAGATGAGACTTGATGTCTCTTTTTTTAATTTTACTTATTTGTCTTCTGTGGTCTGGCACAGAAGCATAATGTAGCCTCTAAGTATAATTAAGCATTAATACAAAGGCCATAAATTATCTCTCAGCCCTGTGGATTGAAAGTCCATGCACGTGTTCAGAATTAAAGAGAAAAAATCTCTGGGAGCCTGGGAGTATAACTGTAGACTCACATTTTAAGATGATTAAAGCATCTTCTTCAACTGTGTGCTTGTACTGCTATTCCTCAAAATGGTCACATTCTCACAATATTGAAATTTAATTATTTACCATTTTATTTCTACAGTGTAGGAACTCCCACATGCCTGGAATATATCCACAAGTTTTTAACACATGACCAATATGCTTATTAGCAGATAATATAAAAACATCTTTCAGACACAGTCTCTTCCTTCGAGTATGGTCTAATTTTGTCTTTATCAGAAAGCATTCAACTGGATTCCTATGATACAGGTTTTTTGAAAGACTCTCTTAATAACCCTAACTGAAAATCCACAGTCATAGAAAAAAATCCATTCTGTTTCAGAGTTACTAGACCAGTTTAATAAAAAAACTGTTAACTTTTTTTTTTAAAGAGAGAGGAGAAGGAATGTGGACTCTATAGACTGAACTAAAAAGCCTCACCAAGGCTATCTCCTCATGAAAAAATGCAAAGACCCTATGAATCACAGAACCTATAAGCAGTTTAGTCCCTAAGTATACTACTATAGGTACTGTAAAATTTTACTATAAGTTGTCCAACTACTTTTGGCAAAGATCCTCATGAAGGATCAATTAAAAATAAACTCTAATTAAACTAAATTTTAATTTAAAGTTACTACTTGTTTGAGGTTGATTACAACATTCCTTAGATGTTTTTCACTCTAATAAATGAGTTTTTAAAAATCCATAAGTATCCCCTGCTCTCTGGGCCCCTGCTCCATTGTCTCACCATCTTTGGTGTAAAATTTATTTTCCTAACACTTGATCAGAGTTTGTCTTCTTTGCAGTTTGCCTGTTGTCCCTGATCCTTTTGTTATGCATGTCTGAGAAGAGTTTGGCTTCACTTTCTTCAAAACCTCCCATTAGGTAGCAGAAGACAGTCACTAGGCACCCCCTACCCTCCCTTAGCCTTCTCTTCTGCAGGACAAAAGAGCACGGTTCCCCCAGTCCCTCCTCACACCCCATGCAATGCCCCAGAAAGCCTTCCGGGCTCTGTCCAGTTTGTAAATGCCTTTCTCATATTGGGGCACCAAAACCAGACACAGGAAGCTCAGACGTGCACTGACACACACTGCAGCGCTATTAACCACTTCTAGCTTCAACAGTACTGTTTGACACTGTTGAAAAACCAGCTTCCCTCCAGATAGCTGGCTATGATTGGAATGCAGCATTAAGTTTAAAAAAAGTTACAACTGATTTATATTACCAGGAGTAATTTGACAGAGTGAGAGAGGAGACTGGGAATGACGCCAGTGGTTCATTTTGAGAAAAATAAATCATGTATATAAAGGAGTGATAAATACAAAGACCCTTCCTCAAGCATGCCTGCTGAACTGAATTTATCAAAGTAGCATTTGTCAAGGCAAAAAAGAACAACAACAGTAAACACCAAGTGCAGGAGAACCAATGTGATTTACAGAGGCAGTCAGCTTTAGCCTCCCTCTGGTACAAGAGACATTATTGCGAGAGCAGAATTCCTACAGCTTCGAATTGCTTTTGGGAGCAGAGACCTGGGAGAGTGCTGCTGACCGAACAGAAGACCTTTAGACATATTATGAAGCCAAAAAGCATTTCAAATGCTTAGCAGCTTTCATGGTTTTACTAGATGTTGTTTGTAACGTTTGCCAGCATTTGTTATATATGATTCAAATGCTGCATAACTGAGCAACAACCCTTTAATTGTTATGTGTTCAGTAATTCTGAGCACATCACAATACCATAACAAAAGGTGGAGTTTAGGTGATGTTTTAAGAAATACTGCAGCTTGCAAAGACATACAGTAAGGTTCACCTATACAACAAATAATCTTAAGAGCAAAGAATTAACTTTCTCTGCATAGAAACAACAACCCAAAGCAGTAATCTAAGGGCAGCAGATCCAGAAAAGGATTTCACAAAGAGAAATTCCTGGACAGCAATGACACATCAGTACACTGGTACTCTGTTCATGATTTTTTAGTAATATTATTTGATTATGTTTCATTTTTCTAAAGTGTTTCTTGTTTTTTGTTTGTTTTTACAACTGTATGATTTTCTGGGTTCATTACCTTCTGGAGATTTTCAGAAGCTAAACTATTAACAATTCACATAAATAATATATTGAGTATTTAAAAAATATCTTGCTGATACACTGGTTCATGTTCTATAATTTATGTAAAATTTCTTTGAGAAGTTGATACTTATTATTGGAATTTCAAAGTACAGGTTTGTATTGTCATAGACAAAGTACTTCTAACAGCAAGGCAATATCCATCTGTTCTTATTTTTGCACTTGAGTACAGAAATAAACGTTTTATTTCAAGAAAACAGAGCTTGCTAGGTGCAGCAAGCGTTGAAAATTTTTAAACATTTAGTGTTCATCAGTTACAATCTTAAACAATTAGCACAGTTGACATACCAACAAAAAAAAAAAGAAAAAGAAAAAAGGTCGGTGGAAAAGTATTTTCCTTACATTTCAAATATAAATGCATGCAAGTCACTGACAGCTCCTCCATCTGCGAGCTTTGTTATTTTTCTAAAAAAATAAAAGGGATACTTCTGCTTCTCGTTTCACTACCTGCATGTCTTTCATTTTAATACATTTAATATTTACGATTAAAAAAAAAAGTATTAGTGTTCATGGTTTAAATGATACACAGTTTTGAACAGATCAGCTTCAATAGACCCCCTCGAGAGTTAGTCTGAATTTCTTTTTCCTGACTGTCAGACGCATTTTATAAGGTCTCTAGCCATTTATATTCCCAGAAAAAAAAGATAGTTTGAAACACAGCATATGGTTTTCAGGCAGATTCTATCAATACAGCTTCACAGGATGCTAGTATGCAGCACAAAATTGGTTAATTTCAGTAAGAAGCAGAATGCAGCAGGTCAGCAACAAAAATTTCCATGTTCAAAATAAGATTTTTTACATATAAAACTCAAGCAAATGCCGCAATATAAAATGACTGTGAATGGGGTAGGATACAAAATTCTGAGTTTTCAACCAAGATATACTTCCTCCCTTATGCTTTGCACTAGAAATATGCTCTATCCTTTCTCTTAGTCAGAGCCTCTCATAAAAGGCCAAGTTCTCCCATGCCAATGTCATTCTCTGATTAAGTATCTTCTGTCCTGAAAAGCACATGCTTCATTTACAGCTGATACAAGCCAAAATGTGAAATGCAGAGTTTTCAAGGTAATTAGCCTTCCAAAACTCTCCAGCTTTTCATGGCAACTAGAATATTATCCCATTTTAGCCTTTGATAGCATCTCTTGGTAGATGCTGATTTGAGGGCAGAAAGTTTATGACTACCTTGGCATCTTCGTGTTTTGGCACTTCTAATTTATCATTTTCTGTCATTCCCAATTTACTGATTTTGAGACATTCAAGAAAAAAGACTTATGTCATGAACATATAAAACCTGCAGGATAGACTCTTAACATTTATTTCAGCAATAGTGAGGTATCTGGTGTTTTCACTGAATTCTCTTAAACCTCTAACCCAGCAATCCCTAATTTGAAGAACTCTCACAGTTAGCCCTACCACTCAGAACAGTCTGTACACAATGGTACTTAAGTATAAATCATGTTTAAAGATCTTTACGAAAACTGTTATAGATATTCTGAGACCTCATAGCATTTAAATAGCTAATTTTTATTTAATATCTGGTTTCCAAAGCTTTATAACCAAGTTCTGTCACATTTATCTTAAAATTTGGATAAGTAACAATGACAGAAAAATGGTAAGAGAATATACAGGAAGTTCTGAGGAAGCCTAAGAGCTACCAGTCTTTAACTTCAGAGGCAGTATTTGGTCTTATAGCAAGACTAGCAAGGCTTTTGATTACCTGAACTTAGACAAGGAACCATTAAATGCTATTACTGTCTGCTTTCCTTGAAATAAATTGCATATTTATAGGCAGCATCTCAGAAACCTAAACATTATTTATCTATGCATGTAGAAAATGTTAACTTTGGTATTAATTTGCTTTTTTTTTAAATGTTCTCCAACACTTTCCCCATATTAATATTTTAAGAAAGTGTTTATAAATAAAATAAACCCTTTAAAAATAATTACGTTGTGTTCTGCTTCTGTTTCCTGTTTTTATTGAAGAAAACTGTAAGTCAAGACATCAAAACCCTTAACACTGGTGTCTCAAAAGCACCGAGAAGTCAGAACAAAGGAGTTCAGTCTGTAGAAACTCATGATGAATCACCTGCAAGACTTTCACAATTCATCCCATTGGTATAGGAAAGAGTCAAGAGACTTTAGGCTTCCTTCCACCAGCACACCACCTACAGAGAACAATATTACTGCATTTCACTAATGTAATTTGTTTTCTATATTAGATTCTTCAAACCCATACTCAAGGTCCTGTGCCCCCATAAAAGAATCCATATATTTGGACAAAAGAAGACAATTTCATAATTGTCTTGTTGTATAATTGTCTAACTTGTCTGGGGAGACAAACTAAGAGTCAATTCAGAGGATATCAGCTAACCTATAGAATATAGACACATCAAAACTCTGTTTTGGGTTAGACTTTTTTGGATATGAGAGGTGCGAGATTTATTTTTAAGTGGTACCAACTGTCTTGTGTAAGTACGTCTGCCCCATTTACACCTGGGCTAAAATGTGACTTCTTTAAAGTAGTCTGGTTAGTTGCTTCTCATTGGTAGATAAAGAAGAAACACATGGCTTGATCTCCCTTCATCCCCTAGACCATGGTGATAAGCTCTTTCCCATAATATCTGTTAGCTGATCCACTGTTACAATGTAAATACAGGTTTAATGTACTACTGAATGCAAATCTGTCCTATAATAACAGAGCTCCTCCCAGCCCAGACATGCCCTATTTTACTGAAAGCATGGTTTCACTGGAAGGCTTTCAGAGAATAATTTTAACAATATGCCTTATCTGCTCTAAGATACTATCTTTAAATGGCTGTATTCATTTGAGAAAGAAAATTCTAGTCTTCTCAGTGAAAAAAAAAGGAGGGAACCAAACACAGGGCTAGAGATATAGTAGGAGGAAAACAATTCACAACTTCTGTATGTTGCAGATGCAACTTTTACCACATATGTAGAAACCATGGTTATCAAGGATAGGTAGGAAAAAGAAAGCCAACATCCTGAGAGTTTGTAAACAGCATCAAGAAAACAAATGAAATCTATTGCTTGAGAAAGTTACAATTTCAAGAGTACACATGCAAATAAAAAATGGAAGCAGTTTTCTACGAAGCACTGCTTTTTTACCTGTGATATCATTATCTACTCTGAAGTTCAGGGATCCTTACAACAAAGGTGTTTTTGCTATTTTATACCAAATTAACTTAGCATACAAGATTTCCCAGCACTTAACAGCAGTTTCCTGCTCATTCCTACGCAACCTCTAATCTCTTCTTTCCAAGGCCGCTGGTTCTCCCTCCCCACACAGTCATAACAGAATCTATATATTTCAGTATATAAAGATAAATTAAGCCTACAAGGACACAAGATACACTTAGGATTACCTCCACTAGAGACCTAGTAATTTAATTTTGGTTTAACACACTTGTGAAAAGACTGCAGCTGAAAATAAGTTACAAAAAAACCCTTCAGGAAGATTAAGATGCTGAAAGTCACCACAAATGAAGACATACACATAAACCTATCATCAATACTTTAATCCCTCTAGGGTATTAAAAAGATAGGACTACTTAGGATTAGAAAATGTAGGGCTAATATGAGTATGACACTTGAGGGTTTGCTTACGACTGCAAGGCTTTCTCTGTGCCATCTGCACACAGTACAAAAGACTTATTGCTGGACATAACTCTTCCCAAAATCCTAGAAACACTAATCACATATTAGACTTTTCAACACAGCAGGAAACACTTCTGGTCTGAATCCATTTTCTCTAAAGACTGCCCATAATGATCACACTCAGACTCATTTGCAGTCTCAGACAAACTAAAGAGTAAAACCAAATTCCACGAAGTTCTAACATCAAGCTTCAATTATAAGAATGCAAACAGTGTGACAAAATGATATGTAAATGCAATCTTTACCTATGTTTTTGTAGCATTAAGACTCCAAACTTTCTCACATCTAAGGTCCAGCAGACATGGACAGATCTATGATTTTGTCTGCATAACTACCAGCTTTTTCTGACTCTTGTCCTAAAGCTAGCTTGAGAGCTAGTGACATACTCCCCATGCTCTGCTGCCCTGCCTTCAAGCATTTCTAGTCTCTCTGTGTTCAGTTTTCTGTTCTTTACTCTGCTTTTGTCTTGGTGCCCTGCTTTTGAGCCAGTATTAATAGGACTTTTTAGATCTACTTTTTATATCAAATGGGGGGGGAGTTGCTTCCTGTTAAATAAAAACATAACTTTGATGATGAGTCCTCCTCTGTCTATTGCCTTTGAAGTTGGGCTGCAAGCTGGAAAATGGCAGAGGGAGTTTTTGAGCACTTACTACCCTACTTCCATCATGTTTTTCAATTCCTTCACAGTTGGCTTTCATACTAATTTAAAAGATCTCCTCACTGCTAAGAATTCTTTAAGACTATTATACAACAAATTACTCACCATATGAAATATGCATTGCATATGCTTTGTATTGTCACTCTGTAGCCTTATGACTACAGTATCACCATTGCTAGTAATAGATTTCATACCGACTCTGAAAGGCCTCGGGACTTGTCAGGCTTTGTCTGAGTATGTCTTGGCTTGTGTAGAGTTTTGTTTTAGCTGGTTTAGCTGTGAAAGCCTAGATGCCTACTGTCTACTTTGTTTTAATTATCTTTGCATAATCACATGGTATAACCATAATTTTTATATAGCTAGTAGTAAGAAGCAGTTAGACTGCATGGCATTAAATACCTATGACCCTGCCATAATGATGGCATGTGCAAAAACAAAAGCACGGTGTGACAACAGCAGCCTCAAAAGCGGGGACACAGGATGAAGACGAAATGCAGAGAAGTATGGGCACTACATGGTAAGAGGGGGTAGAGAATGACAATGGAGATCCTACAGCTATAAGCAACTCCATCACCATCAGTTAAAGGCATTGAAAACCTGGGAACTGGGAAAAGCATTTTTCTTAGGGAGAGCAAAGGGAACAAAGAACCCAACATACAGAAAATCCATCAAATTCCAATGTACAGTGAAGTTACAGACCAATGAAAATGAGCCTGGCATGAAGTGTGGTGGAAGCCCCCTCTCAGACTCCAAAGGGAGGAAGAAGATACCAACATCATCATGCTTTCCATGGCAAAGAAGAGGAAGAAACGTGCAGTATCATTATCATAACCCTCCTGGAACATGACGAGCATGCTGGCGGCTTGCTTATACTATCACCACCCACCCAAAACTGAAGCCAACCACTCTAGGGACCACCCACCCTGTGGTGATAGAAGTTGAGCATAACACTAAGGAAAGGGGCAGACAGGAGGAAGGGTGTCTATAAGAATTTTAACAGTATTGTTAAGAAGAATGTATGTCGATTGTGCTAGCCGGCTACAGACCTCAAAATCTATTTCTCCTACGGCACCACAGATTCAGTTTTGTTGATTTTGAATGGGCTAACTGCAAAGACAACTGTTTTTGAAGAGTTTGTGCGAAGTCATTCTCTTGATATCTGGTTCCAAAATCTTTTATCAGGGGAAGGAACTTCGTACTGCTTCTGAAAGATGTACATTTGTTAGGCTTTAAATAAAATTGGCAGCTGGACTGGTAAGTTACCACATAAAATTTAACCACAATTCAGGTTCTCAGTTGCACAGACTAGAGCAGACATACTATTGCTCTTAGCCAATCTTGCTAAAACTCTCCCCAGATTGTTGCATTGTGTGGGGAAGAAAAGAGGGTCTGGCTGAAAATTGATTTTGAGGCTGCCAATCACAATACTAAATGCTAGCTTGTCAATGCCAACTTTAAGGCTATATTTTGTAAAAGGTTTTCACTAATCATCTGACAGCTGCACAACTAAGGAAGAGGCCCTTTGCCAGCTAAGAACTACCCTGCAGTTACAACTAACCATAAGTGTGATCCTTCAGAAAAGAAAAGATTATGCAAAAAAGCATAAGTCTGGCATACTGGGACTGGGATATTTTCTGATTCAAAATACAACTAAAAGATGGCAGAGCAAATCCTTGCCGGAAAAGGTAGCAAGAGGTACCCTTTTATTACTGCACAAGAGATAGTAAGAATCACTAACAAACATGGAACTCGCCCAGAATGGCTACTACGCAGCCAAAGTCTATACAGCCATATAAAATGAGTACTCCCATGAACAACCAGTAATTCAGTCCCATTGAGAGACTAGACGATGGAAATAATAATACCAAGTGACTATCTGAGGACACATACACCACCCACTGATGGGTCCAAAGCTGTTTGGAAACACAGAAAAACAGTAACAGTTGAAGTAGGGTCTCCCTCCCTCACCATACAAATCGGGCAGCAACTGTACCTTTTGAACAGTGGTTTCCATCTGAGCATTTAAAATATCTCTAAAAGGTGGCCAAGAGTTTGTAGATAATACCTACCTATGTACAAAGCAAGCAAACTTACCTTCAGTATACTACAACAGGCAATCTAAGCCAACTTTCTCTTTAAGAAGCAAAGAATAGTCTTAGTGAAAAGGCTGGGAGTATCCTCTGGAGAGTCAAAATAGGTCACTTTCTTCCCTATGTGCATTTTAGGCTATAATTCAGAGAGGTTCTTGGGCAGGCTCCTGCAGCTAGGAATAATGTCTGTGAACATGAGCCAGTATGACCACTGCCAGTCTTGAAATCAGGCATATGAAGCCAGGCAGGAGCTAAAACATGGTGCAATAAGCATTATTCTTCATCAGCACAGCTGCACAAGACCAGGTGTGCGCAGGAAAGCACACTACAATACAGAGATGCAGAGATGAGGCAGCAGCAGCAGCTTGTCACCGAGAGCAGAACAACCTGTCCATGTGAAATTCCAGAATTTATGGGGCACAGTTACAAAATACACTCCCTGCCAGCATCAGAGAGAACTGAACCTAAACATTTTTATCACTGTTCATTAAGGAGCTGGACAAAACTGCACTTAAGATTAAGGAAAATTAAAAATCCCATCATCTCTCCTTCATGGTGATTCCTCCCTGCAGTTACTGCTGCAGCTGCAGCTCACATGGATGTACCCAATCCAGCTTAAAGTAAAGTTGCTAACAAGGTCTCCATAGTAACATGCAGCTCAGCCTTTGCAAACCATCTCCATGGCTAATAAATTGGTTACATAAAACTTGGGTGGGTTTTGCACCTGCACTGCTCTCTGTGCTGGTATGGCAATGCTGCTTGCAGAGCCCAAACTAAAGCTAGTGCAAGCCAAGAAGCTTTCTAGACACTTGCTAGAATAAAACCAGGAGAATTTAGATGATGTGACATTTTAATCCATAAGGAAACAACTTCCCAATGTCTTTTTGCATGACTTTTTTTTGTGTGTGTGTGTGATGTCATGCAGCTCTGCTGTCTTGTGAAACTGGTGAGGCTGCAGATACAAGCTGTGGGAGAGAATGAAGTCTTGCCCCACTGTGTGTTTTCCCACTGCTTGCACATTGTACCAGAAATCAATCCAAGATTGGTGTATGCCTTCAAGTTATTCAAACTGCCATTTTCAGATAAAATTTCTTTCCTCTGTATCATAAATACAGTAACCAGGTGCTGCAGATATGGTAGCCTCACATGCTACCAGACCATCCAGTTCCCTGCTGCACCTCCCACATCTTGGGCATGTGCAATTTCTTACAGAACAGTGCCATACTGAAACAGTGCAATATTTGGTATTGCTCCTGGCATTGCAGGAGATGTAATAGGTGCTCAGCCACAGCAAAGGCTCACTCTTTCTCTTGCACACCTTTCTGCCTCAACTGATCAGGGTTGGGCCTCCTTACAGCAATACTGTTGAAAACAGTAATTAGTTATCAAAGGCAAGATTTTGTGTATATGACCTGGCTGCTTTAGATTTGAATATGCATAGAAGTGACATAATTTGCTTGCTGTGTTAAGTTTTATGCCCCATACTGGAAGAAATCTTTCCAAGCTTGCCTTCCTTCCTCTCAGCCCTATCTCAATTGGACAACTGACTGTTGTTTTGCTGGATGGCAGATACTTTTCCTTTACTTTAGTATTAAAAAAAAAAAAAATAAGAAAAAATATCCTTTCATCTTGAAAAGGAAAGTGTGATTATTGAACCACTTGCTTTGCTTGATACAATGGTATAATTTTTGATTGACTCACATTTCCTCCAAACATTTGGTGGCTGGTTTCCTTTAACAGTGCTCTGGGAAGGATCACCTTTGAAGTCCCACGAAGCAAAGTCATACCAAGCCAGCCCGCTTTCAGCCCTAAAGTGGTCAGCTGCTGTGAGACCTCACACAACAGAAACCATTGCCTGGCCCCAGCAGTGAGCTTCAGCTTCATCTGCAGAATAAGGTCACAGAAAAAGCAAGAAACTGTAATGCTTCACTGTCCTGGAAGCCTTGCCCTGCTCAGAGGACAGATGTCTTTCTCCAGATACAGACACATTGTAACTGCGGTTCCTCTCTCATTGTGTCATATGCTTAACAAACCTGCTTCTCGCATGAGCCAACAGGAGTCTCCTGTGGCAGCTGGAAAAAGTGTAAGTGCTGTACCTTGGATAAGCTTCTAAATGTGTTACTAATAAACAATAATGTTTTATGATATTTTATACAGACACAAACCCTCTTGTAAAAAAGAGTCATTTAATTTGTATGCAACAAGAAGCTTAACTGTAATTCCAAAATCACTTAAGGACATACTATTTTCCAAGTCAGAATGGTAACAATTATACTGGAAATATCACTTGAAAAAGACTGGTTTAGCTACCCACAGAAAAGTGTGCTTGCTGCAGATGCACAGAAACATCCCCCACTTTAAAGAGGGTACACACCTGAATGACTAGAGGGTCACAAAAAGCATAGATAACTTTCTAAGGAGAAGCTACTTGTGGGATTTGGTTTTTTTTACACTGAAGAGCTACATTTCTTGCTGCCTTGTCTAGCAAAAGCAGTATAATTTGCTTGAAATGCCCATGACATTAATTCAGTCTTCTGCAATTTCTTAAGGAAATTTACGTTAAGCATTATTACCCCTCATGCCTTCTATCAGCTACGGCTACTTTTTTTTTAAGGTAATACAACTGAACCTACAGTGAAAGAACTGAGATTTGAAAGCAATCAGTACAGCCACAGCTTGTCAGTTAGCTGGTCTTTAGAAAATCATTAATCTGAAATTATTTTAACTTTCACATTTCATCTTCACATGGAAAACTGTGATTTTGGAGAAAAAAAAATCCAACAAAATTAGTTATTTAATATATGACAAGTTGACTGCACTATAGAAAAGTATAACTTAAGATTCAGATGAATATTTTCAAAGGAAGCTTGGAGAACATAAAAAAAAGAGGATGAAAACAATGTTCAAAACTGAGCTGCCTGCCTAGCTAAATCTACTCATCTTTTTTTTGTAGGAAGGCAGGCATACTTACTGTTTTACACAATAAACAGTACTCATTAATTAATCTGCAAGATTTGTTGTCAATAATAGTGCTTGGTTTCAGAGCTGAATGAAATTTGGAATTTTTCTGAAGTTAAAATTGTGAAAAAGTTTTCAGTCCATCTCAGAAAAACTAGTTTCTTCTAGTTTCTTGGAAACTAATTTCTGTATTTTTATGAGACTATCAAGCCCTTATAGTCCAACTGTTCAAACATGAGACAGAATAAAGGCATGCAGCTGAAAAACTGGAGCCAGACCTCTTAACTACCTGGCTGACAGCCTAGAAACTCTTCAGCAAGTAGGCTTTTTTGGTCTGATCCTAACAGTCCACAGGCTAAGAATGCAAACTGCTACAGCAGAGGTTATCAGACAGCTCTTACTCAGGTACCACCATCGACATCAAGTTGCTAAACCTGCTGGTGCCAGCTTCCACTCTGTGTTAAAATAACTTCTGAAGCATTACGTATCAATTTGGATACAAGGATACTGGCTGTACAGAAAGCTATTCTCCATCTGGAAAACCTATGGTCTACTTCTATTTTCAACTCGAGGATGAAACAGTTGCATAGAAACTAAGTATTTTAACAACCAACTGGATCCTTACTTTAAAAGATCAATTAGCCATAAAACATCAGACTTGTGCAGCTCAATATACAAGTAATCATGCAATTGTATTCATGACTTCTCTAAGGGCATAAGGACTCTGAGGTGTCTTATGACTGGCCTGTAAGTTCATACTCTGGTTTGGTTTTTGCATTTTTTTCATCCTTGACACAAAACATCAGCAATTTTGCCTTCCAAAAATTCTCAGCATCAACTGAAGTGACAAAATAATGTAACACCTGGCTTGGTAAGTAGTAGTTACTGCCAAAAATGGTGGACAACCGGTTATATATAATGCACAATTTATTTCTGCTGAGAAAAGTCTGACCCCAGTGTCTTGCCTCTCATGAATTATAACTTAATCCTTCTTGACTAGAAATAAATAATATAGCAACATACAGCTGTATACTGCACTTTGCTGTATTTTCTTTTGTACCCCTTCTGTAAGGCTGCCACTGCAAACATGCTGTTAGTAGCAAGCAAGTGGCAGTAAATAGGAAGCCGAGGAACACGGAAGAATGAAGAACTGTATTTCCTAGCAGGAGTATGTGAATCCCAGATCCCTGGGCGAGTATGTTCGATATGCTGTGTTCGTTGAAGCTTACAGTATGGTCAGGGCAGTGTTTTATAGCATGGTAGAAACTTGCTACCTGGGTAATTTATGTGGCGTGACAGTAATAGATGAGATATTAGCATGTCTGGAAATTGTTACAGAAGGATAGAGCATGTTCAAGAAGGAAAAGCAGGAAACAAGAAGGAAAAGCAAAAAAGCAACAAGGCATCATCTCACACTACCTAGATCTCTAGACAGAAGAGAAGGAAAAGAGCACCATCCACCAGTGACTTGCCATCAGCCCAGAAAGTGTGGAGCCATCACAGAAAATGCTTTTCTTGAGCCACAGATAGAACTGTCTGGACTGCTGGACTTTGTTTTAATCATTTAATGATATCTTTTCAAAAAGAATATGGCAGTGCACAATGCATATCCAGCATCTTCTTGGAAATTTTTGATACAAAAGACTGAAAACAAAAGCTAAAATAAAATAGAATTGCTTTGCTAGATTTAACTCTGAATAAAAGGGAGGAGCTGGTCAAAACATAAATGGCAGTTCACACAACAGGGAACATGCTATTCTTAAGAAAACAAATAACCTCTTCTGAGAAAACTGTCTGAACTTTGAAACTAGACCTGTTTAGAGCAGGAGGTTAGACTGAATGGCCTCCACAGGCCTTTCAGACCTTTTGTTTGGGTTTGGGGGTTTTTTTCAGGTTCTTTTTTGGTTGTTTGGGTTTGGAGGTTTGATTCTGTGGGGTTTGGGGTGGGGTTTTTTTTGGGGGGGGGGAGTTAAGCATAAAGACAATCATCTTCAGCAAATAAACTTCTATAAACTCAAAGAATTGATAAGCAAGACCCCATGGGAAGAACAAATTAAGGAGAAAAATATTCTTAATTTCTTAAACAATATAAAAGGGACAAGCACAATCTATCCCAATGCAAGGAAACATACTTCGTTCTAGAGTCTACTTAGCTAAACTACAGGTTCTCAAGTTACCTGGGCCTGATGAAAAATCATTCTAGAACATTTAAGTAACTAGCTGCACTAATGACATAGCCCTTTAATAACTGTTTTGAAAACTTGTGATCCAAAATGACTAGAAGGGGACAAAAAGAATACCTATGTTTAAAAATGTACAGAACAACAGTCCAAGGAATTACGGAAAACCCTTCAATTTCTAAAAAACTACTGGAAAAAAACAGTCAAACCAACTACTTGTAAACACAGAGAGAACAACAGGGAGATAGGTAATAGCCAACACTGGCTTGTCAAGAAGAAACTGTGTCAAAACAAATCTAATTTGCTTCTGTCAGAGGGTACCAGGTATAACGGATGGGAGAGACACAAGGATGCAGTAACTCTTGGCTTCTTCCTCGTGTGTCTTCCTCCTACGCTAGTTAGGAAAACACAGTCTGCAACAGATACAGCTAAGTTTTATTTCCCCCCCCCCCCCGATCTGCCTGCTTGGGACTAGACTAATAAAGGAATACAAAAATAAACTTTTTCTTAAACAAGGAAGAGGGAGAATAGGTTACCTCAGAAAAAGAAAAAGCCAGATAACATCTACTGCATGACACCGCCACCTGGGTTGCAAATACACTCAGTGGTACAGAATTTGTGCATGATTTTTTCCTGCACAATGCGTCAAGGTCATGAATACCCATCTGAGTAAGCCCCTGAGTTATGCCTATGCTCTTCTCCCCATTATTCTAGGAGGTCTTCAATGCAGGCCTCCCATTTCAGAGGCTGGAGCCCAAAGTAAGAGGTATAAGACATGAGGGCTTCTCCACGTCAGAAATACCACCACAATCCTACTGCCTTACAAAATCCTTCCCACTTACCCCTGCTGTCCCACAAGCTGAAGTGTAGGATAAGCCTGAATACCAGACAGACCTGGGTATCCTTGCACCCTGCCACTGGTCCCAAGGAATGCTGCCAAAAGGAAGCTTGCCTGCAGGTATTTGTAGACTCCATCTTGTACAGGGATCCCACCACACCATCAGCAAAACCCATTGGAACACAGTACCACAATAGCACCTGCCAACAGGTCATTGTCAAACTGGAAAAACAGACCAAATGAGACTGTTCAGATTTCTTGCTTAGGTCTGCTGCCATTCAGTATTTCTACTAACAACTTAGAGAAATGGAAAGGATCCTTTTTAAATCTGCAGACACTGGCAACTTGGTTATTTTGTAGGAGAGGATTAGAATTCAAATCACAATCTTGAGACATGATCTGAAATAATAAATGGGATGCAAGTCAAGTATGTGCTGCCTCTAGATAAGAATATAATCAGCTGGACAAATACAGCTTGGGGAAGAACCAGCTAAATCTGAAGAAAGGATCTTGGATCCACAGTAAATCATCTATTAGTTATCAAAGCAGATTTTTACAAAAACAACCTACCTGCAACCAAAAAAACCCTAAACCTCTCCAAATTTCCCAACATATCAGAAAGAGGTTACAACAAAAAGTGTCTCCATTAACAATGCAAAAGACTTCATGAAAGCTACAGCAACTCAATGGATTCAACTTTTTTAAAAAATTCTTTCCCAATTTCTAATGCTAGCCAGGTTACAAATGCCTACAAAAAGCTACTTGTCACCAGTTCCTGAAGTAATGAAGCTCCACCTCCACAGGACACCCCCCACAAGCATCCACTCCCCTCTCCCCCAAAGAATATTGCCTTCAGCAATTATAATACATTGATATGGACAGGAGATTTAGCAAAAGGATAAAAATTTGTATGTCATGGAAGGTGTCATTGGACCAAAACCAGGACTGAATGTAGTGCAGACCTACTGGAAAATTTATGCAGGAATACAGCACCTCTTCATCTATGAAAAGTATGTGTATTTTTTAAAAATTTCTATTTCCACAATAAAATATAGACTATGCATCTGGCAATTTCCAGATACTTACAGAAACAGTAACATCAGTTACCTCACAGCTGAAGCAACTTTTAGGTGCAAAAAGCTTTCATCAATGCTTAAAGATACCACAGCATTAAATAACAAAAAAATTTGACATATAGCCATGCTTTATCAGAGAAAGATTTTTCTCTGCTGTATATTCACTGTCTCTGATACATAGTAAGTCATACTAACTACAATATTTCCCTAGGATACTGTGATATTCTGTATTTTGCCGAGATTATCCTGCCCTGGCAGACAGATTAAAGAGTTAAAACAATTTCTGTATTAATCCTCAGAAATTCTTGTTTCCTGAAAACACCTCACAGATACTTGAATCCTGTTGCAAATTCAAGCCAAGAGAAACATTAACATTTGCTCTTATCTGACCTGGTTAAGTGCAGATTCACATTGTCTATATGCAGAGGGCTTTAGAAGTTTTGCTGAAAAAAGAAAAATTCAAGACAATCAAGTAGACTCTTGGCTACATTCAGAGACTGTAAGAGATGGAGCACCAGATGTGAAGCAGGGCAGATGGGTAGAAAGAGCTTACTTAGAGGTCACAGGATGTACAGGATCATAGCAGGACAGCTGAAAGAGTTCGCAATGAAAAGACGGAAGTGTGCTGCACGGACTGAAACAGTAAAATGAAACCTATTTTTCATTTGGCTGACTTTGTTTTAATTTGAAACAGAAAAGGACAGGAGCCTCCCTTTGAACATGAGAGTGCCATGAGCTGCTATGTAGCTGGCATACTCCCACAGTATCAGAAAACACTGACTGAGTCTTATTGCTCAGTTCAGAAAACGGTTTAGCAGGCATAGCAAAGAATTTTTGCCACTGAGTAGCCTCACACAGAGCGCAGTCACCACGCCTGGCCCAATGCTCCTGTGCATACAGAGAAGCAAGGGGTCTGATGCCGAAATTGATTAATATATACCAGCAGCAGGTCTGTGTTGTGGGTTCCTCCTTCCAGAAATCAAAGTGAGCTTACAAGGCCACACCTGAAACTCAACTTTCTGTTCTTGATGCTGAGGCTGTGCTTACTAATTCTGCAGGAAGCAGGGCATAACACTTTAGATGCTGCTACTTCTCTCTGTCCCTGTCCCAAATCCAGAACAGGAAAGGAGATAACCTGAGATTTTGTAGATAAGAAACTAATTTTACTTAGGCATTTGCATCAGCTACAATTTTATGTGAATGAAAGAAGTGAATGGATGGAAAAGCACATTCTCATGTCAGCATCTCAAAAACATAACACTGTTTCCTTGCATGTCTGTGTAAACAATCTCCACAATGACATGAGCAGAGTATTACATTTCAAAGCCAGGAAAGACTGACATCCTTAAAAAAACAAATAACTTCTGAGATTGTTAGAGAGAACAAGAATTATTCCCAGAACAGAGGCACAGCTATCAAAATTAAAAACTAAAATCATGCTTATTTAAACAATTTTAAAAATTTCTATGACTATTTTTTCTAACTTCCATGCAATCAGTGACTACATGCTGTCTCAAATTGTGTTTAATGTGGAGCACTATTCTTCATTTGTGTCTTTTCTTGATTTGTGACCTTTTTTAATTCATAAATGGGAAAAACACATGGAAACTTAATGATAAACAGACTTGATCCTTTCATAGACTGCAGTCAGCTCCCATCATTTTGCAATATAAATCTGCTAAAGAAAAGGTTTTTTAAAGTCAGTGAAAAATAAAACAAGCACCGGTTGGGAGGGGTCAAAATGAAGCATCTTCTGTAAGAAGCTGTCAGAAGCTTCCCCAGCTCCAAGTCGTAGCTGCCTCTGGCCAAGGCCAAGCCCATCGGGGACGGTGGCAGTGCCTCTGGGAGAACAGATTTGAGAAGGGGAACCTGCAGTGAGTAGGGGGATTGGCATGTGAGAGGAACCCGTCTGCAGATACTGAGGTCAGTGCAGAAGGAGGGGGAGGAGGTGTGCTGGAGGAGGTTGATACCCCTGCAGCCCGTGGTGAGACAGCAGGCTGTGCCCCCCCAGCCCATGGAAGGGAGCGGGGGACCAGATGCCCACCTGCAGCCCAGGGGAGGACCCCACACCAGAGCAGGTGGGTGCCCCCGAAGATGGCCGTGACTCTATGGGAAAGCCCGTGCTGTGCCTGAAGGACTGCAGCCCATGGAAAGGACCCACACTGGAGCAGTTCATGAAGAACTGCAGCCCCTGGGAAGGACTCACGTTGGAGAAGTTCGTGAAGGACTGTCTCCCATGGGAGGGATCCCACACTGGAGCAGGGGACGAGTGAGGAGTCCTTCCCCTGAGGAGGAAGGAGCAGCAGAGACAATGTGTGATTAACTGAACCCAACCCCCATTCCCTGTCCCCCTGTGCTACTGGAGGGAGGGGAGGTAGAGAAAATCTGAGTTGAGTTGAGCTGGGAAGGGGGGAGGAGTGGAGGGAAGGTGTTTTAAGATTTAGTTTTATTTCTCATTATCATACTATGATTTGATTGGTAACAAATTAAATTGATTTTGGTTTTTCCCCAAGTTGAGTCTGCTTTTTTGCCAGTGACCATAAGTGATGAGTGATCCCTCCCTGTTCTTGTCTTGACCCACGAGCTTTTCTTTTCTTTTCTCCTCCCCATCCTGCCAGGAGGAGAGGTGAGCGAGCGGCCTCATGGTGCTTTGTTACTGGCTGGGCCTAAACCATGACAGGCATGTAGCAACAAGGAAGGAAAAATTTGCTATTCCATCTTAGAAAAGAAATATGGCACTTCTGCCACAGCAGTAAAATTTCAAAAGTGGGATGAGTGTTAGAGTAGGACCTAATTCACAAGAACGTCTCTTACATTTCACTACCTCTGAAAGGTGCATGACTGACAGATCCAGAAACAATATTGTATTTCTGCACAATAGAAGTTTGACACAGACAGAATATGTGCCCTAGAAATATCACTGCCAATGTACTTCAGTCCTTACCTATGGAAAGGCCAATTCAGTCTTTAATCTGCAATTTTTTATCTTCATTAAAATTGCCAAAAGGGCAACAAATTTGTACAAAAAAAGGACCAGATTCTCAGATATGGTCACCTGTCCACAGTAAATTGAACAAAAATCATTAGGCTCTTTCACTAAAGCACCAGATAACAATTTCCAATCAGTATTAACCTAGCTGTCATCCAAACTACCAAACCTTTATGCTGAATGATCAGCCATGGAAACCAGTAAAATTGTAATCTCTATCTCACCATCTTCTTTATGCTTATCTGCTGCATACTTTTCTATTTTTTTCCTACAACTCTCTTTCCTACCAGTCTTGCATACTCCCAGTGCAGCACACTGAAAAATAGAAAAAGGGATCAGAACATTTGAGAACAGTATTCCAAAGTTGCTGCAAGACGTTCCTGCAAAGAAAACTGGAATGAACAAGTGCTCTATACACCAAAGAAGCAGAGAGAAAGTAATCAGCTTAAGATGCAGCAGAGAGGACTCCTTTAAGAAAACCTTTGTAACGGTGGGGACAATGGAACACTGGACCAGATCAGCTGGGAGTTTTGTGTAATCTACATCATTTGAGATATTCATAGAAGACATGATTTTGATCCAGCCTTAGAACATAGAAAGGGGAAAGGATCATGTCTTAATTTCCCTTTCGATTTCAGGATTGGAAAGCTAAATTACTTTATTACTTGGGCATAATGGATCTGAGAAAACCAGTTTAGAGTAGCAAAAAAGTTCTTTAAAAAAAAAAGAAAAAGAAAAAGCCTACAATTTTGCATCTTACTATTTGTGCCACGCATTAACATTTTGTGCGTATGTATGTGTACTGCAAATGTTGTAACAAGTGTATCTCACAAACTTAAGCACATCTAGTTTTGATAAATATAGCTTGATATTAATAAATAAGCAGACTTGCAACATCCTAAAGGTACTAAGAATAAGGACTAAGAAAAAGAAGCACACTAACAGATACCTAGCCTTAACAATACAGAAAGCAATGCTTTGCTGTTTCAATGATCCTTAAACATCAACAGACATGCAACTCACTGGAGTCTTATATATTACTATCACATATCACCACTTGAGCCAAAATTCTCAAGCTTTCTCCAGTTTTATTCTTTCAGGCACTAACACATAAAAGATGCAATAGCCTTGGTAGACAGATAGGTAGATAGGTGTAATCTTGTCTATTCCTAGCACTGGAGTAGTGCAGATTAGTCTCAACCATTTGCCCTGTAATCCTGAAGACTAAAATGGGACACGTATCTCCTGATTTAACAGTTTTCCACCTACTCTGCCCCACAGCATTTCTAATAAACCTACCCTGGTTCCCCAGGACCATTTGGGGTTTTTGCACTGAACACTGCTCAGCACCCAACAGCAAGCTGCTTCCCCGTCAACCAGCACTATCTGGCCTCTAGCTCAATGGCCAAGGGAGAGTGGTCATTTAAACAAAGAATCACACAAACATCTCAACAGAGGCTGGTCAGCTGTCTGTGCTAAGAAATTCTACATCAAGTATGAACATAAGTAGTCAGCATTGAAGATATCTGCAATAACTGAGAGGTAACACACGGAGGCTAAAGCCTGCTGCGGTTTCCCTTGCCTGCAGCCTTTCCATTCTTTCCTCCTTTCACTGTGTTCCAAAATAAAACCTCCCACCAGCAGAAAGCAATTATCACTGTTATTTTTAGATACCACCTCCCATACACTTCCTGACATTTTCTGCAACAAAGTGATGCCTCTGCTGTTTATGAAAGGAAGCACTTGCACTAGGAGGGAGTTGGACATCCAACCTGCAATCAGAGACAAGATTAAAACATGTACAGCATCAAAAGCATTTTCTCCTGCTCAGTTCAGCTGCTCTGTCCTGTCTGTTGATTGTTGCAATCCCTAGTCAAACGTACCTAAATCTCCTGAATTGTTACACAAGGAACTTAAGTCCTCAGGTCTGTGGTTTCTTCTGTGTTGCAGCTGCTTCTTATCTACACTGTGTAGCAGTGCTGAGCATGGGGAACCTGAGGCTCCTTGCACACACACAAACCCTACTTCTTCACACGACATGACAAAAGCTGAGATCAAGGCTTACACTTCAGCAACAGTCAGATGAACACAAATAAATTGTTTCCAGACCTCATACAGCATCCATAGTGCACACGGGTCTCTACATCTGTGACATCTTTAGTGGTTATACTCTTACTCACTGAAGTTGCATCTACACAACATGGGCAAAGACGAATGCTCACATGCATAGGCAGAACATCTTGAGAGACAATAATATGTAAAAAAAACCTTTAAATTTTCATTTAAAATCACAAACAATGGAATGTGTTTAGATGGGCATACCACCAAATACAAAAGAGATCAGTCAATTTTCTAAAGAAGAATTGAGAAGTTTATGGCCAGTATCAAATTCATTGTCAAAATTAACTAAGCCACCTTTACAAACCATAGTCTGTGAAGCCATTTTTTCCCTTCCATCATCAGTCAAATGACAGATAATACCAGTGGTCTTTGAACAGAACCAGGTTAATCAAAAGGTTAATCAAAAGCACCAAGGAACAATAAAAGTGAATCATGACATCATGCATATAGAGAGAAATATAGATTAGTGCACATAAGTCTCTCCCCTCACTTATGTCAAAGTGAGAATCTCAAATTACTCCTTTTTAAAGGTAGAAATCAATCTTCCATCTTCCAAATATTAAGTATCTTCTATCTACGAAAACAGAAGCCTAAACTCTAAACAATGTTTTCCCTGTAAGCTTTACTGTGATAGAATTTGACTTGTCTTGACTATCAGTGTTAATTTGAGCAAGATATGAAATATTTTTAATTCCTCATCTTTAAATCTTATTCAGTACAGACCATTAGGATACCCATAGGTGTTTAAGGATGTACTGATCAGGGACAATTTGCTCAATCAGTTTGAAGTGAGACAGTGATAGACAGCAGTTTTCCCTCCTGTGCTAAAAATAAAGAGCCAAACCCCTCCTGTCCCAGCTTGAGCAAGCAGCTTTTCTCCTCAGCTTTCTTCCCTTCTCAGCCAAGCTTCCTTCAGCTGTTTCAATCTCCATTAGCCAGTCTAGCAGGAAGAGCAAATATGTCTGCTGGTATAGATAATTAACCTGGGCATCTATATTGTTCCAGTTAATGCCACACCTCAGACACATGCATGCACTATATGCATTTTTTCCTAGATATTCCACTTTTACAACTAGGAAGGGCTTTAATGAAGCACCAGCAAATGCCCTGACACTGACATTCTCCTTTCCCTTTAATATTTATTCCTCATAATTTATATTCTTAAGTACTCTGCACCCGAATACACAGACTGGAAGCTGGCAAGAAGGGATACAAAAAAATCCCAGTTTTTGAAAACAACTGTGAAATGTGGATAAGATCCCTTATTCCACAAGTTGTGCCCGTTATCACACTCCAGCAGTTGATAAAGATTAGAAACTTCCTCCCTTCATTAGCTTTGTGAAAGTTGCTAGCTTGGTTTCTGGGATTGGGGGTGGGGGGAGGGGGGGGATGGGAAGGATTAAATATGGTTTCTATATTAAATTTAGACTTTTCAGCAAATGCAAAAAGAAATATCCATTTCGGTGACCTTGCATTATAAAGAAAATCAAGGTTTCCAAGAGGAAGAGCACCTCAGAGAAAACAGGCACGAAAACATGAGAGACCTTTGTGAATGGTGTTAAACAAATGATGGAAACACTTTTGTTTCAGTTGTCATAAAGTTAAAATTCCATATATGAAGAAGGCGGTCTGAAATTCCAGCACAGACTTGATTTACCTATAGATATTGACCATTCACTGGCAAAAGTGACATCTCTAAGGATAAAATCAAAACTAAATAGGACACCCTAGCAAAAAATATTAAAAAAACAGCCCAGGAAAATACATTTCTAACTTGCTGATCCAATTTATGATTTGCGCTAGTATAATCTCCTCCACATCATGATGATTTCTCACTGCCCTTTGTTAGTGTCCTGGTTTGGCATCTGTTCATAGAACCATATTTTGGCCCAGTTCTTCTCAAACCCTTGCCTGCTGCCTGTGACCACGTGATGGAGCTGCAGTTGAGCTGATTCTCTGCCATGGATGCAGGATCGGCTTGGGTTTGGCCAACAACTCCCATACTGGTTTTACCCTTATTTCACTTGTGTATGGGGAAGAGACCCTGCATGTGTGAGGGCTGCCATAATTTTGTAAGATCTTTCCAACACTGCGTATTGGCTTTGTGTGGCAAAGTTTTGGGGGAGGGGAGGTACAGGGGTGGCTTCTGTGAGAAGCTGCTGGAAGCTTCCGCTGTGTCTGACAGAGCCAATACTGGCCAGCTCTAAGACAGACCCATCAACAGCCAAGGCCAAGCCAATCAGTGATAGTAGCAGTGCCTCTGGGAGAACAGATTTAAGAAAAAAAAAAAAAAAAAAAAAGTTGCTGGGATAGGCAGAAATGGCAGCCAGAGAGAGGAGTGAGAACATGTAAGAGAAACAACCCTGCAGACCCCCAGGTCAGTGAAGAAGGAGGGGGAAGAGGTGCTCCAGGCGCCAGAGCAGAGATTCCCCTGCAGCCCGTGGGGAGGACCATGGTGAGGCAGGCTGTCCCCCTGCAGCCCATGGAGGTCCACAGTGGAGCAGATATTCCCCTGCAGCCCGTGGAGGACCCCATGCCGGAGCAGGTAGATGCCTGAAGGAGGCTGTGACCCCGTGAGAAGCCCGCACTGGAGCAGGCTCCTGACAGGACCTGTGGACTCATGGAGAGAGGAGCCCAGGCTGGAGCAGGTTTTCTGGCAGGACTTGTGACCCCACAGGGGACCCACGCTAGAGCAGTCTGTGCCTGAAGGACTGCAGCCCACAGAAGGACACACACTGGAGCAGTTAGTGAAGAACAGCAGCCTGTGGGAAGGACTTGCATTGGGGAAGTTCGTGGAGGACTGTCTCCCATGGGAGGGACCCCACCCTGGAGCAGGGGAAGAGTGTGATGAGTCCTTCCCCTGAGGAGGATGAGGCAGCAGAAATGACATGTGATGAACTGACCATAAACCCCATTCCCCGTCCCTCTGCGCTGCTGGCGGGGGCAGGTAGAGAATTCAGGAGTGAAGCTGTGCCTGTGAAGAAGGGAGGGGTGGAGCGAAGGTGTTCTGAGATTTGGGTTTATTTCTCATTACCGTACTCTGGTTGATTGGTAATAAATTGAGTTAATTTTCCCCAAGTTGAGACTGTTTTGCCCGTGATGGTAACTGGTGAGTGATCTCTGCCTGTCCTTATCTCGACCCACTAGCCCTTTGTTATATTTTCTCTCCCCTGTCCAGCTGAGGAGGGGGAGTGATAGAACAGCTTTGGTGGGCACCTGGCATTCAGCCAGCATCAACCCGCCCCACACTGTTATACAGAACACCTTGTTCTGCTATATAGAAAGGTTCCCACTTTTAATAGAAAACTGCATTTTATACCTGCAGGAAGAATAAGAACCTACCGACATTCTCAGATCTCTCCCAGATACACTTTTCCAATCTCATATTAAAGTTTTCACATGATACCAAATCCTCATTCAATTTCTAATTAGGTTGCTTAGAAAAATCTGATCACCATCTTACGAATGTCTTGTAATTTACTATAATTTCAACGTGAGTTTTTCATATGAATTATCTGAAACAGACAAAATTACTGTATCTTTTCAATTAAGATTCAAAGATTTATCTATCTTTGAGTCTCTAACTAGCTGAAGAATAAAACTAGATGTTCTGATTGCTAACTTCAGTTCAACATCCGTAATTCGTAAAATACAATGCACTAATTTCTTTTTTAAAAACTTAAATTTCTACATAGATATATCTATACCTGTAGAAGAATAACATGAAGAAATGACCTTAGTTATTAGCAATGAATGCCTTGTTACTGCAGCTGAATTCCTATCAACTGTCTCCCAAATGAATTATAGTTCTTAAAATATAGCAAGCACATGGCCTGGTTGTGATAACAGCGTAACATTTTAAAAATTCCAAATTATTATCAACCAGAAAATGTGTAAAGTTACTCTTTTATTCCACAATATTTCTTAAAAAAGATCCTTTGATTTGCAGGCTTTTAGGAACAGGAGTAATAGACTGGTAGAATTAAATAAATTGACTGGTTCTACTTTAATGCCCTCTGTACTTGTACTAAAAAACAGAATTGCCTTGAGAAAGCAGCAATTAAAAAAATCTATATTAAACTCATGGAAATCAGTTAAAGGTGCAAAGATACGACATGGTGACATTTCTTTAAATGTTCATTGGATTTGTTCGCTGACAAGCACAAAATACTCATTTATTCTAACAAAAAAGGTTCTCCACTCTCACATAGTTCTTTTCTTAAAACAGCATTTCACACTTTAACCATTATAAAATAACAATTTTACATGTTTTATGAGTAATTCAAGTTTATAGAAATAAATCAAGGGATTTCATTTGTTTGTTTGCTTTAGAACATCTACATCATTAGTCCTAAATGCTATCAACAAAGCTAGCCATCTCTCAAAGAAAATTGCCCTTTCTTCAGCAAATCAGAGTGATAGTTTTACTCCGCTGGTGTATTTGTCCTCAATAAATGCAAAATAAAATTTATCACGTCTGTTCCCTTTAGGTGCCTCTCAATAGGATTTTTGTCCTTCAAGCATTATGGTCTTACATATCACTTATACTGACTTCCAGTTAGCCTACTCTGAAGCTGGAAAGATCTGTCCGTCCTTTGTCCACACCTGCTAGAGCAGATGAACTAACTGTCATTATCAGCAAGTTTGCAGACTGAAACAACAGCCCAAGACCCTACCCCATCACAGCAAGTCTCTATTAACCAAAACCCCATTACAATGTTACGTTCTTATGTGCTGACAATCTATTTTGCAGTTTCTTGCCCTACAGCTGAGAGAATGGAAAACAACAGACTTCCCCACTGGTTAAAATAGAGCAGGACTGCCTAGTACCCCCATGGTCTGTGCTGTGTGGCATCTCCAAGTGAGTCAACAGGACAGATACAGTTATCATATCACATGAGTTCTTTAAGCCTTGCAACCCAATTAATTTATGAAGCAGAAACATCTACTTTCTCATTTTAGGAAAAAAAAAAAAAAAAAAAAGCTTATTTTAGACCGGTCATGCTTGAGATGATAGGTTTCAATTTGGCCAAAAAGAGTCGGACTCTAACTTCAGTGGCAACTCTACTGCATGAGTTTCACCCTCTGCTGAAGTTTCATTAGCATGGAGAATTGCTTATTGGCCTTCAATCCAGTTCCACGGACTCAAGTGCATGAAAATCAGTTAATTAAAACCTGCCTCCCACAAACTATGTTTCCTCCTTGCCAGCAGTGCTTTGTGTCCATAAGGCCATGCCCTGTTGTTACACAAGAAAGAACAGGTCATCCTTCCCATTGCCTCTGCATCAGAAATAATACTAGGAGGAGCCTAACAGGAGAAGGACATTCATCACTACCAAAATTCACATCTGCAGGCTAAGATTAGGATCTACAACTACCTAGGCTGTGCACTGAGAATGCCAAGCTCTTGGAAGAAGTACAGTACCTCTATGCCTGGCCACAGCTACGAATTTCAGAGCCCACATCCTGGGCCTAATCTTGTTTTTGTTTTGGAGATGTTTTATATCCTACATACATCAAGACTCTTGAAATCAGAAAATTAATGAGTCTGTGTTTAGTGTTCATGCATTTCATTTCTGCTAACCTCCTTTTAATTATGCCCATCACCTATTTGCTGGCAATGACCAACCTGAAAGGGCAATCTCGATGGGTATAAACAGCAATCAGCTAACACAGTACTGCATTACACGCTCTACATCTTCTGCCAGTGATATTTGCCAGTCAAGAAACCCTTAAATCATCAACTTTCTTGTTTCTGAGAAGTAAGACATCTGTTAGAGCATCTGTTCATACTAGGGCTCTATCAGCTAAGCATGTGCAAGCTGAAGAGGTTCTCAAAGCAATTTATGTTGCTTTACACCTTCTCCTGGGAAATGGGTCAGTTCTCCTAGCTAAAACCAAATTCTCTATGGTGAAGTGATGAAGTTCTTAATCAGGGAAGAAGGGACTGAGTTAAACTACTGTAAACTTTCAGATCTGCTTTCCCAGTCCCCTGTATTTTTTGTGGACACAGTAACTTTGTTAGGACTTCACTAGACTCTCAGTTGAACAGGATATTTGAACTCCTGGCTTCTAGGGATGTATTTCTCGGCTCTTGTACTCAAATACCTGGTGCTGTTATTAATTTCTGGGAGCCCCATCAAGGGGGAAAAAAATCAATGAGCCTTTCTGCCATTCAGAGCATAGTTTGCACCATTCAGAGGAGTGTGTCTATTTCATGGGAAGAAGACAGCTAAGAGCAGAACTGAGACATGTGAAGTCTAGCTAAATCCTGTCTTTGCAACAGAGTCAACTCACCTAGGTCACCAAAAACCCAAGAACAGCCTCATGACTTCACTGAGCTTCAGATCAGTCACCTTACCTTTACTCCTCCGACACAAAAATGTGGGTACTTATTTCATACAACAGAAGTCACTCTGGAAATAAGTAAACTGGTAAGTACTTTCTTCCCAGTAGTGGGGTGAGACAAGTAGCAATTTAAGTTACTAATCTATCACTGTGTTCAGCAACACAAATCATCATAACACCACTCAGGGAATTTAATGAAAAATACTTGGAAGTGTAACAATATTCTGTCAGTTCAGATACTCATAAAGGAACTAGAAGATGCTGATTCTTTTTCCTTCCCCTCCACGTATGCTCAGCAGCCAGAGCAGGCTGTGCCATGCATGTAGGTGTCCTTCCCAGGTGTAACAGCTCAGGGAGCAATGCGCACCCTGTTTCCACTACACTGGGGAACTGAAACACAGCCAACGTGCTCACCGTGGCCTCGAAAGCCAGAAGTATTCCTGAATCACACTGTTTAGACTTACATGTACATGTTGATCCAGATGCTGATCCATGGCAAAACTCATGCTCAACCAGCTACAGACAACAATGTCTACACTACATCTGAAAACTCAGATATTTTTTTTTCAGACACTGAAGCTATTGAGACGCCCAGGTACTATGAAGTCACAAAACCTCCGAACCAGCAGATGTCCATAAAACATGTGAACCACAGGTTTGCCTTTTATGGCTTTGGACAGTGGCACGTAAAACACTGAAAGGCCTACCTCCAACTCATCATTTATATCAAACAGCTTCCTACTTCCCCATAACTAGTGAATATGTATCACAGAAGGTTAGTCAAAACCTCCCACTATGTCTTCTCTAAATCTTTGTGTCTGCTATACCAAAATATTTCTCAGGCTTTGCTGTCTGTGACAGATGCTCTTCAGATTTCAGTCATGAAATTTCTTGTTGTATAAGGATCACAAAAATTTGCACAAAGTACGTGATGAAGATAAGCTCATAAACAGAGATTTAATCAATCCATCTGATTTTTTCTTTTTGAAGCATTTTTTTTTCTTTAAACTGCTCAAGGAACTCAAGTCTTAAGATTGAAATTGTCACAATTTCATTGCCTTAAAAAAGCCATGTATGCTAATGCAAGCATGATAACTCAGCAGCTATCTCCTGCTGTATCACTTAGTGCAATCAGTATTTTAAATATCTTTTGAATTTTGTACCGGCAAGAGATGATGGTCCCAAATGGCAGCACTTTGACTCTTTTTCAAAACAGCACTTATAACCAGTTACATAGATGTTGATAAATTATCTAACTTAAAAGTGCAATCTGCTAATTACAGGAGTAAATGCTATGGTTTACATTTAAACCATGTGCCTTTAACACCAAGCTTCTCTAAAGTTACAGGGATTACAAATACTAACATAAATTAAGTTAAACTTTCCCACAGCCCTCCCCTCATTTTGTTGTGCTTAGGTACTGCAACGGTTTGAGATAATCTTAATGGAGGTTTGCAAATTATTTTTGTTAGTCTATTAATCAATATAAAAGCTTTATTTCTTGCAAAATAAAAAACATTTTGTAATGATCATATACACTTATTTAATGGTTGCAAAATACCTAAGACTATTTATCTGTTTGGGTTATCTGTTTGGGTTTTTTTCTCAGTTATTTACAGTGGCTTTGCTTATAGACAATAATTTTTCAATCATCCTGTAAAATTTTTCCCCCATGGACACAAAACATATGCTTAGCAGAAACTGACAAAATAAAATCTATTTGCAGACCACTAACATGGTGGTTCAACTACTAAATTCCTTCACACCAATGTGCACAAGATCTTAGGTACCCTTAAACCACAGATTACTGGCATAATGGACTAAACCAGCTTGTGTCAATTCCTACTTATGCTGCTTTAATCAGGATTACCAACACAGGAAAAGCATCAGAGCTTCAAAACACCCATTATGTTCTATTTTGTAAATGAAACATTTTCATAAATTGTAATACTGCAATGTGATATGAACACACTTCATGCATCACTGCCCCCCTCCAAATTGAGTATACATGATCCATATGAACAACTATTGCTATAAACATGTATATTAAATAACTTTAAAATACAATATGCTTGTTTGTTTTTAAAACAGTCACAAAGATGAAAATTACCTGATAATTACTCAAGAGTAGCCTTCTCCAGTTTACAGAAAAGAATTTAAGTATCTTTTACTACATTAAAAAAAAACCCAACACTTCACTTCCTGGTTTAAACTTCATAATTAAGTTAAAAAAATATGAAAATACTGAAAGGGAATTGAATATGAAAATGGAACATGGAAATACTGAAACTAGTTTATAAATGTGTAACTCAGTTGTGCATTGCCTTTGAACAAATTACGAGCAGACCAGACACACCAATCTGCATTTAAATAGTTGCATTTTCTACAATATATGCGAATGTTAACACAAGATGAGATACGTGACTGTGTTACATATAAAATTATATTACAATACACATTTGTGCGTCTTTAATGTGAATTACAGTAAAATTCAGAATAGTGCACCATTTTGATCTCAATATCAATAAAACTAATAACAAAAGGTAGTTTGAGATGGTGGTTCTGGCAGCCTAAATTTAGAAATATCCTCTGCATGCTAGACTCTTCAAAATTTCAATTTTACCTCTGGAAACAAAATCAAAACTGGTGAATCTGTCATGGATTTAAAGCCTCTATTCAACAAATGAAAAATGAAACCATTAAAATTTGCCAATACTATAAACTACATTCCAATTTTTTATTTTTAAGTCTTGCATTTAATTTATCCTTTGAAGCCAGCTTCACCAAGGGTTATGTTACCTGTTTAATTAATGACTCTACAAAACTCTGAATGTAGAAAATGTAAGTAATAAGCATTATTATCCTCCTAGAACTAGAGAAAAGGTAGTCAGCTTCCATCAAAATAAACATGGCAACAATTTAAATTTATTAGTATTTAATATTTAGGGGAAAGATCTTAATATTCAGAAGAAGCACCACAACAAACAAAATGTCTTAAAGATTCAAATGAACAACAAAGACAGCATTTTTACTGCTAGCTTTTGAAGCACAGAAATAGTAATGTCTTAACTGGCTCTTATGGGTTACATAGTTTACTGAGACATTTTATTCAGTGACTCTTGGCACTAGACAGAGAGTTAAAAGAAGGTGGATTTGGCCCATCAGCAGGTCTGGCTCCCCATCAGATCTGTGCATGTTCCTTCTACTCTTTTTTTGTGACTAAGCTCTCTGACACCGGTATTGCACCTTTCTGATTAACCAGCTATAAATCAGAGTAGCCAAAGCAGAAATCACAAGTTGCTGTTTTAAAAACAAACAAACAAACAAACAAACAAAAAACAGCTACAGAAAGCAGAGGAGCTTGAATAATTACAAAAGGGAAAAATTGAAGAGAAGTTGCACAAATGACTGATATCCACACTATTTATCTGACACTTTCTAGAACAAGAACTAAAGCTGAGATTTTTGACATCAGCCCCAAAATGCCCCAAATCTGTAACAACCACAGATTTCTCAGGTTTGGGGGTTTTTTTTGGTTCTTTTGTTTGTTTCTTTTTAAAGGCTAGCTGTTTGACTAGACAACAAATTCTGTAAGAAGCCAAATTCAATAACTACTTCAATTCATTCACATTTTCATAGCATCAGGGAAAAGGCAACTTCTTTTATATAAAGGCACATAAGCTGTAAATACTCTCATGACAAAAAAGGTGATATGCAGTTCTCAACATCTGTGATCTCAACAAAAGGCATCACTTTGACTACTAGTGAACAACTACTATCCTTTCACTACTAGAAAATGATAGTTTACTCTAGATGAGAGGTTAGCTCCCACTAGAGAAGCGCTGGTTTGTCAGGAGTCAGAACAGGTACACAAAAAGGTTACCTCAGATGCTCTGGCTGCTGTCCAGGTAATTGGCTGGTAAGTTGCAAGACTGCCAAATCTGAGTTCTTTATTTTCTGTTGATACTTTCAGTAACTCAAGCTGTGGGGAAGCTTTCTAGTCACAACCTCCCAAAACTCCAACAGACTTTGGAGACTTACTAAAGCAATGATCTTGAATAAGGGGGTTGTCTTTAGTGTATGTGATTTTCACTATGGTAATTTTTCTTATCAGCTAGAAATAATGCTGTGCTGGGAAATGATGTACAACACCTATTGCTTAAATCCAGTACTCTGAGCAGCTGAAATGTAAATCTTCCTTGCTCCTCTAGTAGAGAATATTCTTCAGCAATGGCTTGGATACGAAGCTTGAACCAGTGGACAGGGGAGGCCAGCTGCATCTTGGTATGCACAAACAGAAGGATGGCCAGTAAATCAAAGGATGGGATTTCCCTATCTCTAGTCAGCCCTCATTAGACTACATCTAGATACTGTGTCCAGTTTGGGGCTTCCCACCATGAGGAAAACATCAATAATCCACAGTAAGCTCAGTAGAGGGCCACCAACATGGTCACAGCTGGAGCACTCACCCTGTGAGGAGGGGCTGGAGGACCAGGGCTGGTTCAGCCTGGAGAAGGGACAGCTCCAGGGGCACCTAACAGCAGTCCCCAGTGCCAACAAGGGGCTGTCAGGGAGCAGGGCTCTTCTCAGCAGGGCATGGTGGGAGGGCAAGGGACAGGAGAGGCTGGGACCAGCTGTAAAGAAACCTTTCCCTGGGAGGGGAGGTGCACAGTGGCACAGGCTGCCCGGAGGCTGTGCAGGCTTCCTCCCTCCCTGAGCAGCCTGGTCTGATCCCCATGGCCATCCTTGCTGCAAGGGCAGCACCTTGCACCAGGCACCTCCCGAGCTCCCTGCCCACAGGTTATCCCACAACCCTGCAAGAGGCAGCCAGACTGGTCTGCAGGTTGAGAGGCAGAGGCACTTGGGCACAGCCAAAGGCTGCAGCAGGAATGAAAAAACAAAAAAAAACAACCCCATGCAAGAGTCCAGAACTAGATTCCCTGACAAGTTTAGCAAGTGGCCAACACGAGATGCTTAGCTCAACATTGGCCTAACAGTTAAAACCTACATGTGTGCTTTCACTGTCGTTAAAATATAAAAAAAGATGTAATGTTTTTAACACTACCCTTCTACAGTGCACTGTGCTTCCACACTTGATGGTACTGTTTTACCTGATACTCTGCTCTCGGACACAGGTTTTGAAAAACTTCAGAAAAACAGAAGAGGAAAATCCTGTCTTTAGAGCACCTCAAGTTGTCAGAGTACCCCACACTCTTCAGTTTATGACATGAATCATAGAAACTGATAAACCTAGTTGTTTTAAACTTCAACTAGTCGCACGGGTTAATACTGAAAATAAAATACCCATCTGTAACCACTTCTCAGTGACCCACTGCAGCAGAGGCTGTTACAGACCAGGACTGCAGATAACTAATTCTATTCCATAGTAATTTCACTTCTTTATACAACATAAGAAAAAGGAGACATTCATTTTCATAAGCATTTACAATTTGAATGCTTTATCCAAATCCTGATTTTTTTCCATTTATTTGTAATCTCCACTTTCATATGCAGTAAATCTCACCATGCATTAGCCATTTTAGTGTCTTACCTGATCCTATTAAGTCTGTTATTTTTTCCCTTTGAAAAGCAGCCTAAAATTGGACACAGTGTTCCAAATGAGTAATTTCTAACATATCACTTTCACTTTTTTTAGTTTCAAACCTCCTCTTAACACATCTAAGAATCCTACTTGCATTGTCAACTCCTGTTGCTAGATGTAGTTAATGCTCAGATCAAGCTGTGATGTTTTCACTGCAGGAAACAGTGACCCTGTAAGTATTGCAATTATATCATCAGTATCATCATGGAGAATGATGCATGCATAGAAGTGGATGTCAATGCAGAAAGAAACACCTTTGTTGAATACATTTAATGCATTAGGTCCAGTTAATAATAGCCTGGTTTTGGCAATATAAATACTGGATTTTCATTATTGTTGCCAGACTATGTTTTTCATTTACAATATAGGCCACATAGACAACCAGCAGGAATTGGGACAGGACAGGCTAGCACTGGCTGTAAGAAAACCTTTCCCCAGGAGGACAGGTAAGTGGTGGCACAGGCTGCCTGGGGGCTGTGCATCCTCAGGGGGTCTCGGGCCCCAACAGGACAAAACCCTGAACAGCCTTGTCTGACCCTATGGCTGACCCTGCCATCAGCAGCTCCTTGCACGAGGCACCTCCCGAGCTTCTTCCTCAATGGAGTTGTCCTGTATTTGTGATTCTTATTTCAGTGCTGGCAAGAGGGATAAGCTTCCTTGACATCTTTTCATGCCTTGAGCAGTAGGAGGAAGCACCACACCAATGACTTCCCTTAAAATAATGGGATTTCCACTGTATACAGTGATGCCCCAGCTGTTTTTATTTTACCAATTTAATAAAAGCCTATCACTGTGGCACTGAAGTACCACTCCAGTTTACAAAATAGTATGCCACCTCTGAAAGCATGACCTTTTCATTTTAAATTTAGAAAATAAAATAAAATTCAGATGCATTTTATGATGACATGAAGAGATTTGTCTAGGCTAAAGATTTCTCCTGTGGTAGTCAACTGAGGTTTATAACTAAAGTTTCCACTGCCTCAGAAATCTCTGCACTCCATTTTGCAACACCACATTGCGCTTATGTCAAGAAAGACGTGATTGTATGCCATTGCTCTCCTCAAATCAGCTCTACTTACATACACTTCAGATTACATCTAGTATGTCACAGCACGCTTCAAAAATAAAAAAAAGTCTTACAATGCTATTGACTTGGTCTTGAGAAAATTTATAGGAAGCCTTTGTAGAGATGTGGAAACAGAAAAAATATACAAATCTAAAGGGGATTCTACAAAAGACTGATCTATTTTCATCAAGTATTGCACTGAAAATATCTTCAGAAAGGCTGTTGGTAGATGAAAGTCATCAAGTATTAAAAAGAACAGAATACAGCAGTTAGAAAGGAAACATACAAGTTAGTTGAATTATGATTACCCTGACATGATGTTAATTAATTATCATACAAACATCAGCGTAACATTTTGCTTTTTTTAATGTAAACATCAGCTTTCAGAGTATATGCCTTTCTTCCTGTATTTGCACCAAAAATTCCACTTTTAATACAAGCTTTCATCCTTCTTGAACTCAGGTTTTCTAAAGGTCACAACTTCCTATTATCAAATATAAACAGAACTTATATTACATTTTCTGGAGCAGAAAAATAAGGGAACTAGCATTGGTGTCCTGTTAATTCTCAACACATTTGAGTTTCAGATACCTTCTTTTACATCCAGTTTAAGCACAGACAGGTTGACAGCAACCTCCTGCCTTTCACCTAAACCAAAATCAGTATTTTAAAAATTCTGTCATTCTTGTTAACTGGGTGTTGGGTTTTTTTTTTTAAATAAGTGCAAGAGCAAGTGACAGATCAAGCACTTTATTCACTTTTCTGAGACATTTGCATGAACCAGCATGACAGAAATTCCCTGACGGATCCAACTCCAAGAAGCGAAAGGTTTATAGTCATGCAAAGCATTCTAATACAGTTATGCATTACCATCTTTTTTTCTATTACAATTATTTCATGTTAATGTTTTGAACCTCACACCCCGTGTATACAGCCCATAAGGTGCATAAACATGCTCTTCCTTTTCCAAGTGGGTTTTAGGTGCTTAAGTAGTGCAGATCCAACTTAGTTTTATGCCTCAATGTTATTACTAATAAATTATTTGCACAAGTTTCCTTCTGACAAAAACAAGAAAACTAACAAGCTATGAAAATACAATTACTTCAGGCAGAAATTAGTGCCTTATGCCTATGTGTGCACATATAATTATGTGACATGATACAAAGATTTTACCTGTATAAATTTTATATGGATGATTTTATACAAATATAAAATTTATCAATGACTAACACAGGCCAAGCATTTACCTAATTGTTTTGTTTGTATAACATCTCTGAGACAAAGTCTTGTAAATCTGTACTAATTGATTTATAAGTTAATACCATGTCTATATATATGGAGTAATTATACAAACTATATATTCCATACCCATTACATGGGCAATTCTGTTCACTGAGGACTGGTTCATGATTATTTTGGGGTAATAAGTGCAATCCATACTTTGTTGTATTTAGAGTAAGTATGGAGAAGTGACTAATGACAGAATTTAGGAACTCTACTACTGGTAAATGAAGAATGTCTGTTCTGCAAGCTACAGCTGTAAGTCTATCTGCTGTGCTTGGTTGTGTACTGCTGTGCTACCGTGTGTGACACCACTGCTGTCCCAGATACAAATATATTTGCAAGTGGACAAAAACTTTTTTCTGCTGGAAGTCCACCTTTTAATATACATATTGAACACAAGCCATTAAAGCAAGAGAACCACTCCAAGATGTGAAAAGATATCTGATTCACTTCCCTAATAAATCAAGGGGGCATATATATTAATATTAATCTGAATTGATACTTGTTTTGGCAAAGGTATCATTTAGAGAAAAAGGTGAAATTGAGTAGTATCTATTTCAAGAATTATTTTAGTAAATCACAATTGAAACAAAACACAGGGTAAAGCAGGTCATCTAAATCCTTACTATATTTTGCAGGCTAGCCTGACATGACCCACTTTCTTTCCCTAAATCAATCTCATGCTCAAGCTGTGGCATGGGTAATCCATTCAGATATTTGCCTCAGCATACCAAAAAGGTATAAAGGGAACTGGGGAAAGACAAGTTGTCAAATGCAGACTTAAACTAAGATAAGTGATGTAAGGGTTAAAGGAAATCAGATTATAAACAAGAAGGTCATTAGCAAAACCAGTATCTGCTTGAAAACAAAGAATAAGTGAGGAAGTTGCAAAATACTATACCTGTTCATTTTTAATTTCTTTGTCTTCTACCACTAAGTGCAATAATCCTCACAGTGTAGATCTTTAGGAAAGAGCAAACTAACTTTCAGGAAGATGAATCAACAGGAAGGAAATATATTGCAGAGAGATGTCTAGAAAGGTGGTACAGGTAGGTGTGAAATCACCCACATGGCACATTGGTACTTCATTTTCTTTTGCCACAAAGAGTGAGCCTGGAACAAGCATCATACTGCCATGCCTGAATTAGGGTGCACTCCCACCAGGTGCATCATTTTCTCAACTCCCACCTTACTCAGTGGGTTGAATGCTTTCAGTCTCAGTAAACTATGCTTTAGTGCAGTACAGGGAATGCAAGATATGGTTATCTTGTACCAAAGACTGCAACATTTTGCTTAAATCAGTGGTGTCAAACAGATCCATCCCACAGAGCTGCTACATCTTGTTTGGAAAATTCCCAGAAGCAAGCCAACAAGACATGCTAAGTAATACAGCACCACATAACTATACCTGCTTCAGCCTGGACTTGGTTTGACCTTGTTCCTGTGGCACCTGCATCACAGTCAACATGTCCTAAGAGACTCAGCTTTTCCGAGTCTCTAGTGCCACATGAGCCAACCTGAAATAAAGGTGAGGTAAAAATAAAATACAAGTATCAGTAAAAATTTTCCATGTGGTTTGACATGGAGCGAACTCATTGCAGAAAAGCCTGGTTTAGGCAGGAAGCTCTGCTCCCTCCCCATAATTTCTTTCATCTTTTGCTGGGTTTGAATATCCTCATGGATTAAGGCTGTGGAAGCTGTGTCAAGAATCCAGGAATTTGCACATATTGGAATATGCATCAAGTTTTCCAGTCAATTCCTCACTTCTCTTTCATTTTATTTTATTTTAAGATAAAAAGATATATAAATCCATCAGAGAACAGGACTCCAAGGTCTGAGGTATTCAACCCAGTTTAAACAAAAAAGCCCACATAAAAAGGATTTAAAAATAAGTTTCATATCAACAAAACGACACTCATCATGGAGCAATTTTATTTTGTCAGCTTTGAATATATTACATGTAATCTAATTTTAGATTTGCAACAGAGTGGGTCTTTTCACTTCAAGAGGCATTCACATCTTTGAAAGCAAATTAAGTTATGCTTGTTTGCCAAGCTTCCCACTGTCTTGCGTTATAAAAAACAAATGGGACTGAATACTTCACTAAAAAGGCTTGATACTTCCATCTTTTCACACAAATACTCCAACAAAATGTTTCTGTTTACAGATTTCTCTAAAGAATGCAACATGCCAAACAAGACATAAAAAGTAAGAAATAGTAATGAAATTAATTCACAAATATATCTTCTGAGTAAGAGGAGTGGTAAGTACTGGAATTTATCTGCAAAGCTGGATCTGTACTATGGGTGTCAAACAACTCTGAACAGAAAGAATTTAAAATATTTTGCAAATGGCATTTTGGTTTGCCTATTTTTATTGCCAAACCACTAAACTGAAAACACACTGTCTTTCCAGAAGAAAGAAATAGTACTTTACTTATTTACAGATCTCATCTCCTATAACCAAAAAAAAACCCAACACACAAACAAAAACAAAACAAACAAAAAAAGTTGCAATTCTGGAGTCTGTACCTTGTTTTAGAGCTAAGAGAGAAAAATGCCAGCTGAAGACCCAAAGCAGAGCATGAGATAAGCAAGCTTCAACAGTGAATGCTACTTATGGTTACCTTCTAATAAGGATATACAGGTTACGAAAAAACCCGAAGAAAGTCCTGTCACTTACTAAAAATATATTTTAATAACTCACAGTTTGAATACTAACCTGCTCCCTCCTGAGTTCCCATCTTGAAATAGAGAAAAAAGGAAAGAGAATTATTACATTGCTTAAAATGGGTGGTGCAGAATGAATGACACTGTCACCACAGAAAAGTCCCAGGGTTTCCCACAAAACACTTTCCATGAAAGACTTTGTAGGATCCTCTAGAATGTGCAGTGCTATAAAACAGCAAAATATTTTCCTCTTTTCTCTGAGGACATTTTACTCTCCCCCCCCCCCCCTTAAAAATCCAGTATAACCTTTCCCACCTATACTTGCACTAACTTTTCATTGTTTAACACAGCTGTAGGTTTGCTGTATATCAAGCTAGCTTGTTGTTGCTAGACTCAACTGAAATCTCAAAAAGGCTGGAAACCATCCATATTGACATTTTTGTATGACAAGAGAAAAAGGGGTCAGTCACCAAAAATCTCATTAGACGAGACAACTACTTTACTTATGAGAGTGCACAGACCATTCTTGTGCATACCCAGACAATGATGTACTAGCGTACAGCAGATCCACTCCATGACCAAGTTGTGGAAGGAAGCTATATAAACCCCTCACACAGCCTCTTCTGTATTAGAATTCACATGGATTGTCACGGCTTTAAACTTGCATTAACATATATGCTGACAGTTTACTAGTCTGCAGAAGAGTTTTTCTCCACCAAAATGTTAATTACTCAGTGTTGAAACTGCTACAAATAATGATTTAATAAGTTCCCGGGTTTGACAGCCCTAGTGTCCTCCTTGCCAAATGATTAAAATCTACCAAATTTCACCTCATTTATTTCACTTGCAAGACAGAAAATTTAAATTGGGGGCAGAGGGTTAACATAATAGTCTTTTAGAATAAATTTTTAAAATAAGTCACAAAGAATGACAAAGGAAAATTTTAGTATGTAATTGGCATGTATAACAGAATTTCCAAAGCAAAATTTTGCTCTCATACCATGAACAAAAATGTCTACTTCCCTACTGAGTGACAGTGTAAAGGATGCTCAAAACAACTGAATTGCTACCAAAAAGGAAGCTTCATTACTTTTGTGATGCATTTTGTCAGTGTATCACGTTTACATGGCAATGTTTTGGTAACAGGGTGACTGCAGGGGTGGCTTTCGTGAGAAGACACTAGAAGTTGCCCCCATGTTGGACACAGCCAGTTTCAGCTGCCTCCAAGACAGACCCACTGCTGTCCAAAGCTAACCCCATGAGCAATGTTGGTAGCGCCTCTGTGGTAACATATTTAAGAAGGGGTAAAAAATACAGCGCAACAGCAGCTGAGAGGGAAGAGTAAGAAAATGTGAGAGAAACAGCCCTGCAGACACCAAGGTTGGTGAAGAATGAAGGGAAAGAGGTACTCCAGGTGCTGGAGCAGAGATTCTACTGCAGTTCAAGATGACCATGGTGAAGCATGTTGTCCTTCTGCAGCCCACAGAGGACCACACCAGAGCAGATATACACCCTGCAACCCATGGAGGACACCATGCCAAAGCAGCTGGATGTGCCTTGAAGGAAGCTGGGACCCGATGGAGAGCCAACGCAGGAGCAGGTTTTCTGGAACAACCTGTGAACCCGCGTGGGACCTGCGCTGGAGCAGTCCATTCCTGAAGGACTGCATCCCGTGGAAAGGACCCATGCTGGAGCAGTTCTTGGAAGAACTGCATCCTATGGGAAGGACCCAACATTGGAAAAGTTTGTGAAGGACTGTATCCCATGGGAAGGACACCACACTGGATCAAGGGAAGAGTGTGATGAGGGAGAAGCAGCAGAGACAAAGTGTTATGAACTGACCAAAACCCCCATTCCCCATCCCCCTGCACCGCTTGCAGGCAGGAGGTAGAAGAGTCACACATGAAGCTGAGCCTGGGAGGAAAGGGCAGGTGGAAGGTGGTTTTAGTTTTGTTTTTATTACTCACTATAATACTCTGTTATTAATTGGCAACAAATTAAATTAATTTTCCCCAAGTCAAGCCTGTTTTGCCCACGATGGCAATTGCTGAGTGACCTCCCTGTTCTTATCTTGATCCAAAAATTTTTTGTTGCATTTTCTCCCCCTGTCCTGTTGAAATGAGGGAGTGATAGAGCTGCTTGGTGGGCGCCTAAAAGCCAGCTAAGGTCAACCCACCACAGTCAGGGATTAAAAACGCCTTTTCCATTCAGGAAGCCCCTCTGTTGAGATGCTTCTTGTTTCACCTTCAACATGCAGCAAACAGGCAAGTGGGAAATTAGTCTCTACATTAAGCTGTTCACATCACTGAGGCCCACAGACAGCCTTTGGGACAGGTAGAGGCCCTCAGTTCTTCCATCTAGCATGAACTCTACAAAAATAAGAAGGATTTGTTCACAGACTGTACAGACTTCAGAGCACATCTGAACTCTAAATATCTGTGAATTTTAGATTGTATTGATCCATACTTGAACAGGTTAGGTATTAAGTGCACAGGTGAAGCCCTGCAAATAAAAAATTACTCTTTTCATTTTTCATGGTCCAAGTAGAGAATAGGGAAGGGAGGAAGTTAAAGGTTACTTTATCTAGGTTCCCTAGTTTTATACCTTTTGAAGTCTAATTAAGGTAAAGGTCACTCTCTGAAGTGAGAGGAGCAAGTTTATTTTGTTTAATTTTTATTTTTTTTAAAGAACAAACAAGTTTTGCTAAAATATGATGAGAATGACAATGATGTAAAGGCAACTCACTGAAAGCCATCTCAAATTTCCCAAACCTTAAAAAAAAATACCCCAAAACAAAACCAGTCTTCAGGCATTCAGGCATTAAAATACCTTTTGTTTCTCAATACCTTTGGTCAAATACACCAGGACACTAGCCCTAAAATGTTTGTTAACCTAAGAACAAATAATTTCTCCTCCAAAATGACTATTAACATTTCTATCTCAGAAACTACCACCAACATATACGATAAAAAAAAAGAAGGAAAATCACACATAGCTAGCTTTGAGAAATACCGAGCATCTGGAAGATGATTCCCTTTTACTTAATAGGAATCTGCAGGTATCCAGCATCCCTGACATAAGGTCAAGGGAAAGAAATGAAGAAATAAAAACAATGTTCAGAAAATAAATCCTTTCTAATTATGGCTGCTATGCGTTTCCTCTCTAACCTTCTAAACCAAGCACAGAAAATCTGCAATACGCTGCAAAGAGATTAAATAGTACGGCACACATGGGTAGCACAGACAGATGTCCTTCAGTTTGTATATCTGCTAACCTGCCTCTAGTCATATTTTTGAAAGATAAATACATGTGTAAGCACATTTGCCTTCACCACCATCCTGCTCACACATACCCTGTAACATATGAATTAAAGAATCAGTGGTATCATCTGGAATCTTTGTCATTTTCATTCTATTTCATCTGCTAAAAGAACCCCCTAAAAAAAAACCAAAACAGCACTACATGAATGATAACACAACACACTACTCCTTGGTTTATAACTCTTCACCAGAGCTGAGCAAGAAGTGGTTGCTGGGACTTCCAGGCAAACCAGGAGCTCTATGAAGAGCAGCAATATGGGGTAAACTCTCTCAAATAAAGTGCTCTGGCTGGCCTAGGGAGCAAACTGAAGGCTAAGCAGAACCTACTCATGTGCATGTTTTGTAATGTTGGGAGTATTTCTGCCAAACCACTTACACTGTGAAGATGCAAAACTATAATGCTTACAGTGTTGAGAATAGTGCAGGCGACCCAAGAGACCTGGGAACCCACAAGGACACATGTTGTGCAAGGTCTATCTGCTCTTTTCTTTGATTTCCAAGGCAGAAATTCCACATAGGAAGCTTCCTATGCAATTCCCTACAGATTGGGTATGTCGTTGCACCTTTTCCAAATGAAAAAACTCCACTACAGCTGTTGAAGGGCACTGCCAAGCCAGGCAGGTAAGAGTCAGAGAACAACCTCATACAACACCACCTTCTCCAATAGTGGACAGGCAGTTCCCTATGGATGGGACAACTTAATTCCTGGAAAAATTTAATACTGTTTTTTATGAACATCAGGTCATTCTGTTCATCAGTTAAGCTTAGACAACACACACAGGATGCAAAAGAAATACACTGTACAGCTGCCTACCTCAGCAAGTCCCACAAGGAGAACAGGAAAACATAGCCAAGACTCATATTCAATGCTCTCTGGAAGATAGCAGCTTTGTCTTTGGTGATTACACAAAGTATTCCAAATTGATTCCTCTTCCCCCTCCTCTCAAACAACACTCTCTTTCTTTAGGCCTAATTACTCACCTTGTATATTGTGCGTTTGGAAATCTTGCTCCTGCAGTGCTAAGGATATTTGCATAAGGACCTCTGTTTCAAGATAATGCTTTTAACTATCACAATAATTTAGCTTTTTCTGAATAACAGAGAAACAGAGCATTTTTCAGACTTCTATTTTTTAATGTATTTAAATGAAATTTAGCACAGAAAAAAATAATGACATTTTAACAGAAAAAGGGAAGTCAGTGATCATCAATAGGTTCCCATATTCTTGTTGCAGGAACTTGCAACTGATACAAAAAAACCCATCTCAACATACCAGAGGTGGATTCATCAATCCCATAAAGAAAAAATTAATGTTACTTAGCACTGTCAGTCATGTTTAAAAAAAATAAAAAAGAAGCTGCATTCAAGAAATTGGTTAAGCACTCCCAAGAGATCTTGCATTTCCCAAATTGACCAACTGATATGCAGACGTGAAAGAAAACAAGGATGGAAATAAAGAAGTGATAAGCCTAAAATGGTAATTTAAAAGAATATGATAGGTAGTTTCTATAAGTATTTATCTACATTATATACTTGCAGATGGTGCCTAAACTGAGCTTTCAAACACTACTTATTACAATATTAAAATCATCAACCCATTCCAGCATGCTGAAAAGTACTTCCTGAACAAATGTTTCTTCTCCACTTGCAAGGAAGATGGGAGGAAGAGTAACTGAGGAAACAAGAGATGCCAGACATGTGATAACATGTATTAACTCTAGACAAGGAAAGGGAGGTTCACCTCTGCAAAAACACCTGGACCAGTAAAACCACTAAAGTTGTTTTCAAAGCTATGTTTGCATTTTACTCCTGGTCTTCCATTTCCCCTTTCTTTTTCTATCCCCGCGTCAAGCTAGATGAAACCTTCAGGGAAAAAAAAAAAAAAGCTATTTTCCACACAAATATTCTGCACAGAGCCAAAATACAATCTGAAAAAGAACAATCACACTTCAAACTACTTGAAAAATAAATATTTCTAGGTGACATATTTTTATAGGTTTATGTTTTTTAATAGCGTTCTTAAAGGTATTTTTCCTCAGGAGTCACTGGCTTGACATGTTGCTGATGCTTACTTCACAGAACCAAATTAAGCTGGCTACAACCATGCCGAGAAGTCACAGAGAGCTCAGAAAGGAACATGTTCATAAGAGTGAAGAGTAACTGCCTGAACTTTCTGAGCTGCCAACTACCAAACAAGCAGCAATGCAGCCAAAAGAAAACATTCCAGCTGCAAAAAAAACCCAAACTCTATTGTAATACTGGAAATACAACCAATCAGTGGGATATTTTTAGCACGTTGTGATACATTCACACTGGGAGACTCCTCTCCAGGCTTCTAATAAGCAACGAAAAAGTTCACCCACATGACATTAGTATGCAATTTGTTTCATATTCCCAATTAAAAAATTATTGACAATAACACCTTACACCTAAATTTGAGTTAGGTACATTTTCCATGTCATTTACAAAAGATTGGCTAAACATTAGCCCAAATTGATCCTGTTTTATTTATACAGTTCAATAAGATTTCTAGAGCTGACATTCAGCACTTGCAGTATGTAAGTCAAAGGACCTGTCTGTAATATCAGTCTGAGAATTATCCTTAATAACTCTGAATCTATTAAAAGCTTCAAGGCAATTATTAGCCAATAATACACTAGAACTCCTTAAAAAATGGTAGGCAGCTGGCAGCTTTTGCTAACAAAAGATATGCTTACAGAACAAGAATCACATCCATTGAAAGAGGTGACTCTCAATTTTTCCCTGATGAGTCACATGCCTTTTAGCATATTAACTCACTTTGAATTATTTGAGAAAGGATAATAAAATAATATTAAGTCAATTTCTTTTAATTCCCCTAACTAGTAAATAACACATTTAAATTCCAGCACAGAAAGAAAATTGAACTGAAAAATATTTCCAAAATAGGCTCCTTTACTAAGCTATGTCTTAAGTTTCCTGCTGTTCTTCCTCTAAAATTGAATGGCAACTAAGAAATATTATACAATTATACATGTTAAAGTTAAATATATAATTAGAAAATGCTGGTGAGTGATATGTAATAAAATAATTTTTCTTATGAAATCTGTACTAGTACAGTTCAAACACATGATTTTTTAAAAAGAAACAAACAAAATTTAATTTCAAATATTGGCTTTTCTCAGGATCCAGTGACAACAAATGTGAATGCAATCATAGAATGACAGAATGGTTGAGGCTGGAAGGAACCTCTAGAGGTCATCTGGACCAAAAGCCCTGCCCATTTGTCCCCTCTGCCCATTGCCTCTTGGAAGGAAGAGAAATTTTATATATTAACACTGTATGTTTCACAAAATAAGATCACATGCCAGACATATAATTGTGTTGGTTACTGAATTAACGCTACATCTCTTTAGGTCTCCTTTCCAGCAGTTTGATTTTTCATGCTGGTAGACTTAGGGACTCATTGTGTCTCTCCTCATATTCTCTTTTCCATCCTGAACTGAAAGTAGCTTGCTAAAATAATATAGCACTCACTTTGGAGTCATGCTGTTACATATCAGTCTACCATTACTGGTCCCTTGTACTAGAATCCTACCTTAGTTCCTGCTTTTGATTGTGATGTTAAAAGCAGAAAACCAGCAAAAATGATCTTGAATACTAAGGACTAGGGCACAGGCCATGTTTTGAAACATGAAAACAGATGTTATAGTTTGTGACTGCATTAAAGTTTCTCTCCTTAAACACTTTGAGGCCTTGAAATAACTTCAAAAATGCTTCAAATTTGTTTTCAGTGTAATTAGCATTCAGATAAACTCACTCTTATCAAGTTAAATACAGAATTCAACTCATTATAGACACCAGATAGCAATCCTTTTATCACTGTCTTCTCATCTTGCCATACAAGAGCTTAGTAGTACAACCTCAGTAAACTAATTATGCTCCTCAGTGTATTTACATGCTTAAATATGTATAAAATGATCAAATACTTCTGTTTGACTATAGAGAACGTATTCTGATTTCTGCTTTATTTTTGACTTCCACAAAGTTTATTAGTTGAAGAAAAGCTATAAGAACAGAAACTTAGAAAATAATTATTAAAAAAAAAAAAAAAGAATGCTAATAACACAATCTTGAAAGGCTAGGCTACTGAAAATGAATGCTTCTAACCTTCAAATTACTGTAAGTGACCACTAAGACTACAACAGCATTTAAAATCTACAACCTTCACGGTTATTTTGCTAGTTATTAGCCTTCCTTCCCTATTAAGAGATTAATGCTCCCTCCCAAAAAAGAGCCAAAGCAATATCCTCTTTTTTTTTTTTTTTTTTTCCCCCCCTTTGCCTGATCACTAGAAAACAACCTCCAAATCCAGGATCTCATTTGAAAGTTTACTACTTGCCAGGTTTCCATTAGCCAGCTTTTTTTCTTTAAGTGGAAAAAGAATAAGAGGAGAAGAGAGAAGCCATTCTTAAAAGCATGCATTTTTCTTGCTCTGCCCTTAACACTGGTTTTATCAGCATTAGCTTCCAGGAACTCACTTTTGTTTTCTCAGCTTTTTTCTGATGACAAGTCATGTTGTGATAAGTCATATCAGGCTGCATCAGTCTTGCAGTAAATACAATGAAATGCTGAAAACCACTTTTCCCCTCAAAGCCATACTTACAGCAGTAAAGAATTTAAAAGAAGTTTCACATGAAAAAAATCATGCCTGCATGGTCTAGAAAAAAAAAGGTACAGCATTAATGGCCAATTTAATCCCTACATTAATTCCGGTTATTTACTAGAGCTGAGCATAATTCAATTCTGATACTTTCCTTCTGATACAAGAAGGAAATTTCAGTCTGCTTTTTTTGTTTTGTTTTGGTTTGGTTTTCTGAAGTCTTTGGATAAAGAGGAAATGCCTCAAAACCGATCAGCAAAAAGAAAAAGCAATAGATTTGAGCAACAAATCTGTGCATACACAGAAGTGAACCCAGAAGATGTGCAGTTCTGCACATTGCATGCTTTAAAATATCTCTCCTGCTAATTGACTAAAAGTAATACCCCACTGCAGCCACAAAACAGAGCTTTCAGAGTTTTGCTAGTAAAGGTCTTCTAAAAAAAAAAAAAAAAAAAAAAGAGTGCAATTAACATACAAGATACTTTTAAACTTGGAGAACTATGATCAAACAGTAACAGCCTTCGTATAGGCAAGACAGCAATAACATGTTAGAAGAGTTTTATAAAATTAGGATCTGTAAAATACAGTCTTCCTGAAACAGATACTGCATACAACCTGATACACACCTGGAAAGGAAGGAAGCAGGTGAATTAAGGGAGCTTGCACCTCCTGAAACCTTCAGTGATGCAATACTCATTCCCATGACACACGACATGATCACAGCTGCATGTTCTCCTCTTGCTCCATCTGATTGTGTCCACTCTGACAAGTTCATCCAAAAGGCACTCCTCTGATACTCTTAAGATGATCCTGACAGAAGCTGTTCAGTTCCTCTTCCTCCAGAAAAACTCTTCACAGCCTGTTGTAATTGCTTATTGGCAAGGCAGGGGGGCTTCTGAGATCACTGGCCGTAAAACCTGGAGTGTGGCACTACACTAGAAGAGGAACTTAATAAGATCAGTGCAAAAATGTGCTAGTTGCCCTAACATATGGGATATCTTTACCTCTGAATAAGGAGCTGAAAAAAACCCACCAAACAAACTGAGAAATCAGGCCCCAAAAATTCACAACAATAGCTTAAAAAATAGATTTTTCCAACAGTGCATTTGAATATATTTACTCCCAGCTCTTTACACCCTTTAGGTCTTTGCAGCAAATGCACTACTGCAATGATGACAGCTAGAAATCTGGAAATCCTTGGCACTCACCCACAATTAAAGGTGTGCCAGGAATGCCAGCATTTGACACTGGGTTTGAGGTTTGGAGATTTTAAGAAAACCAGACACACAGGAATCTCTAAAGATGGTATTGCAGTAGGAGCTTGTGAACTGGGGGAATCTGGCAGTGAACCAAAACTGAAAGGCAGCTTGTGTGTTTGGGGATGGCATTGCTTTGCAAAAAACAGAGCAGGGCTGGCTTTGAGAGAGGAGAAACTACTTATAACAAGTTTCTCTAGTTTATAGTCTTGTGGTGGGTAAATAGTGGGGAAAAAATAAAGAGGCAGTGATGTCATCTGTCCACTAGGATTTCTGGCTTCACCAGAGAAGGCTTTAATTAATCGGGAGCAGGTGAACCATCAATACCACTTCTAGCATCCAGTTCTTGCTGTGTTGCAATCACTTGTTCTCCGAGACAGGTTCTGCTGTCACTGACAAATACAGGCTTCCATTCCTCAAGACAAGAGTGATTACTGATGGAGAAAGGGTAACTGTACAAGAAGGTAGTTAATCCATGATCTATAACATCTGTGTGCTGTGCTGGGCAGTCTTACTCGTACACCCTGCTGAACAGTTTTCATAATCATTAGAGGCCAAAAAATATTATTATGCTCTGATGGTAGAAGTCTTATGAACCAGTGAGTTCAGAACCAGAAGTCTCGGTGACTGCTGAGGGAGAAGATAGTCACCAGCAACTGTAGAGATTATTGCAACATCCTTTTCCCAGACCTTGAGAAAGATAAATTTGCCTCATCCAGAACTATCCAGAATGTTGTTGCAAAGATGACTAACCTAACAAGTCTTTTTGAAAGAGGTTCCTCTCTACTGGAACACCTTTTCAAGCATTACCTGTTTTGTCTTCCCTTCCCCATCCTCCACCATATGCTCTCACTCAGCCTTGCAGCAGGAATGGCAATAGCAGAGTATCCATGATTAACCCACAGCGTTAAATTTTCAAGTTAGAATTTATGACCTTTCTCCAATTATATCCCACAGAGGTATGGTGGATATTTCTGCAGAAAACCATTATCTTCCTTCTATCTCCTCCTACAAAATATGTGAAAAGCCATAGCTGAACTAATCACATTGATTTATACTGTTTTCCTGTGCTTCTAGTTAATACTCACCCATTGATTTTTGTCTTATCCTTACACCGCAAACCACTGGGGATATTCTTCTACAATATCTGGTACAATATGGTCCCAATAAATAACCAAATAATATAAATCATTTTGAATCACAAAGTACTCGTGGAAGCAACCTGTGGATTTCTTTCCCTTTGCCACCCAATTACTGACTGAGTCTATTCCACTTTCCAGCCTGAGGTATTTTGTTCTAACCAGCAATGTAAATACTTGCACAAAACCTAGGAATCCTGGTGGCAGGCTATGGTTGTCCCTGTAGCAAAATTAGACAGCTGTGTACAGACTCTCTCAGATGCTGTTTTCAGTTTTGCTTTTTCCTCCTGAACTAAAATATTTCACATATAGAACTTAAAAAGGCCGAGTCCATTTCACCTTATTCTCCTCATCCCACCCAGTCCCTGCAATACTTCAATAATTCAGATCTGCACTTCCTCCAAGGACATGCTGTAGCATCCACCTGCTCACAAGACAGACACATTCAATGAAGAGCAAAACAGCATATTTGTTCAACATAAAATACTTTGTGCCTATTTCTCAAGTGAAGGGACTCAGAGAGTCACACAAAAAGGTTTACAATTCCCATTTTTTGTCTATTTCTGAAATTTCTGCGTTGTATGTTTTTGACTTTGCCTTAGCAGTAAGTTCTCCTCACCTCTGCTGCCCCAGATACTTGTCCCTTACAATGCTGATGTTAGGGGTCTTTAAAATCAGTCAATTATCAAACAAATTCACTTTGGGTCACAAAAATAATTTTAAAATCACATTCTTGGAAACAAGTGTGACATGACTGATTTAATATTGCTTTCTCCTTCCTTTATTGTAAGCTGTCAGCTCTTTTCTTATAAAGACTTTGAATAAGATATTGTTCAGGATGTTCACTTTTAACAGCTTGTTACTATCAGACCTGTTAAAATAGTAGTTTTGTACTAATAACCACAATCTTCCATCTCTGGAGACTGGATTACATTTCAGGAAAGTCAGAATAAGCTTCATGCCCTAATGAAGGCTCTTAGCTCCCACGGCAAATGCCATCACAATGCATTGACAATTCAGTGCTCATACTGAGTGTCAGAACTGCAAAATGCTCCTGCAACGAAACCTGAAATGTCCCTCCGAAGCTGCAACAAAGCATTCACCCAAACCTACCCCTTACCTATGGCAACCTAAACCCAAATGCCGTCTTGGACTTGCAACTGGCATAACACTTAAGATGTCTAATGCACTGTGAATTTTTTTTTTAAAAAAAAAAAAAAAGTTAAAGCATTATTAACATTTTAATCAACAAGCCATTTATCATTATATCAAATTTCAAGAAAGGAACTATATGGAAAAATGATCAAGTTTGCTATAACACTAATACAGTTGGAGAGGGAAGGGAAAAAAACTCTGAATCACAACAAAAAGGAACCTGCCAGGTATCAGCCTAGCAGCCTTATCAAACATCACACTTGCACTGTTCAGCTACTCACCTAGCAGGATTCCCATCAGAAACCAAAAGCAAAGGAAAGATCCTACAGCCTCCGTATTGCTTTGAATTAGGTCCAAAACACACTATAATAATGCAAACAAATAGGCATCTCATTGGTAAGACATGATTACAATTTATTTTTTTGCACATAAAGAGGGAATCCTTACAGAAAAAGATAGAGCTTTACCTATTCCAAAGTCATCAGTGGAACTTAAAGTCTAGAACAGTTACATGTTTCCTGAGCTATGACAAGGACTTTGCCTTCAGCACCTGGGTTTCCTATAAAAACAAGTCATCTATTAATCAAAGTTGTACTCCTTTTCCATTGCACATTCCATTTACTTTCTGGAACAAGACTTCTGTGTTGGATGCAGGTGCCCAAGTGCTGGCAGGGGGGCTGCAGGGGCAGCATCTGTGAGGAGAGGCCAGGGCTGCACTGTGCCAGACACAGCTGGTCCCAGGTAGCTCCAGTGGACCCACTGCAGGGCATGGCTGAGCCCTGCAGCCAAGGTGGTGGCATTTCTACAAGAACATATTCAAGAAAGGGTAAAAAACACTGCACAACAGAAGCTGGGAGACAGAAGTGTGAAAGAAACAGCCCTGCAGACACCAAGGTCAGTGAAGAAGGAGGGACCCATGCCGGAGCAGGTGGATGTGACCTGAAGGAACCTACAGCCTGTGGAGAGCCCATGCCAGACCAGGCTCCTGGCAGGAGCTGCAGCCTGTGGAGAGGAGCCCAAGCAGGAGCAGGTCTTCTAGCAGGACCTGTGACACATGGGGGACCCACGCTGAAGCAGTCTGTGAAGAACTGCATCCCATGGTGAGGACCCAATCTGGAGCAGTTCTTGAAGAACTGCAGCCCATGGGAGGAATGTGAAGAGGAAGAAGCAGCAGAAACAAAGCATTAAGAATGGACTGCAACCCACATTCCACATCCTCCTTAATTTAATTTACCACCAATCAAATCAGAGTAGCATACGAAGAAATAAAACCAAATTGTAAAACACCTTCCCGCCACCCTTTTCTTCTTCCCGGGCTTAACTCCACTCACGATTTTCTCTACCTCCTCCCCACCAGCGGCACAGGGGGTGGGGAATGGGGGTTGGGGTCAGTTCATCACATGTTGTCTCT
>NW_010972594.1:213098-213414 GCF_000737465.1 Haliaeetus leucocephalus
GGAGACAGTCCTCCATGAACTTCTCCAACGTGAGTCCTTCCCACAGGCTGCAGTTCTTCATGAACTGCTCCAGCGTGGATCCCTTCCACAGAGTGCAGTCCTTCAGGCACAGACTGCTCCAGTGTGGGTCCCCCGCAGGGTCACAAGTCCTGCCAGAAAACCTGCTCCAGCACAGGCTCCTCTCTCCACAGAGCCACAGGTCCTGCCAGGAGCCTGCTCCAGCATGGGCTTCCCACGGAGTCACAGCCTCCTTCGGGCATCTACCTGCTCCAGCGTGGGGTCCTCCATGGGCGGCTGCAGGTGGATATCTGCTCCA
>NW_010972594.1:213879-239321 GCF_000737465.1 Haliaeetus leucocephalus
CTTGGCCCACAAGCTTTTTCATCTTATTTTCCCCCTGTCCTGGTGAGGAGGGGGAGTAATAGAGCAGCTGGGTGGGATTCTGGCAGCCACCCAAGGTTAACCCACCAAAGCTTGTTTTCTTTTGCTGCCAAGTTGGTCTGCTGTCAACATAACAATTATATCTGAAAGAAACTCCACGGAAAAACATTTTAATAGCATTCTTAGCATTTTAAGGTTTATAGAATAAATTATTGTTTTCAGAGGGAAAATATTTTATCAAGCATGGACTCAAGTAATTTTAGTAATTCTTTAAAACTGAACTGGCATTAAAAGAGTCAGAAACTTTAAAGCCATAGCAATTCTCTTATCTCAGGCAAGAGCCAAAAAAGAGTAAGAATACAACCTAAATAATCCAGGCAGTTAAACGGTCACTAGAGACAAACTTATTCAGCACTTAATGAGATAAAATTAGGAAGATTAAATCTAATTAAGGGTCTTTTAAAGAACAGTCCACAAGTAAATACCTCTTTACAAAACTTCTGATTATCATTAAAACCAAACAGAGAAACACAGATTTTGAACTATCAAAGATGACTTCTGACTGTAAAACAATTTTACATTTTTAATTATTTTGTCCCCAAATTAATTGAAATTATAATTTAAAAAAATACAAAGCAGGTTTATACCTAATAAATTTACACTAGTGAAGAAAAGGAGAATGTAGTCTCTCTATTGCCAGAAACCCAGACAATTCTAGCACCACCATTATACTTCCCTTAGACTTAGCACGACCTGTTTAGCCTTTCCTATGCTTGTGGGGTCCAGTCAGCGTTTGCAGACTTAGATTTACAAAACTGTGTCAATTGCTGAAACATACCCACTGTCCTCACTTTGATTTTACTTTTAAGCTTAAAATTCCACATGTGACAAACTGCAGCATTTTACCACTATAAGAAACCATTCCTGCTAAGAACCATAAGCTGTTTCCTATCTTCATTCAAATTAAGAATGAACTGCCTTTGAACCCAGCTGCAAATAAGTGACAAAGTCATTTCTGAAAAAGTGAGGGCTATGGTACAGAATTAAGACCTTTCTGCACATCCAGTGTTTCTTACCATAGAAGAGAATCCTACTTTCCAAATACCCATCACAAAACCCTTTATGAACTAATGGCAAATCAACATCTAAAGTCTTAAATAAGAGAGTGTATATAGCAAACTTCCTGGTGTACTCCTGCTCCCCACACACACTGCAGCAGAAGTTGCAGAAGAGTGGTGTCAGCAGATCTGATAACATAACAGGAAGATGGCTCTAACATTTAACGAGGTCCATGAATTGAGGGCCTGGAACTGAAGGAGTGCCTTGGACTACATCCAACTGTGGACAATGATCACACAGTCAGGATTTTGTTCTGAGGAATGAACTTCTACATGTATCAGCATTCTGCAATATTCTGTTAATGAATTAAAAGTTATGAGAAAAGACAGCTGCTGAGGACAATCCCATTACTGGTCCCTGTGTTAGCCATTTAGCGCAACAGCCAGAAGTTAATGGGAGTTCTGGATTAAGTTGTTATAAGATGTAGAGGGACTTAATAAGGAGTGTCATTCCTTGTCCTCAATGTTACTTGGATTTCTTGCATCTACCTGTTTTGATAGGTGTTGGTTGTTTCCTGCTCCATTTTTCATGCTTACCCAGTCTTGGAAAATGGCACTTTTTAGGTTTAATCATCTTCCCAACAGTCTTGCACAGCTTATTCACATCATGTGTTTGAACCATCTGTAGCAGTTTCTGCCACTAGGAGATGAGGAAACCAGTCAAGTTAGTTACACCCAATGCTGATGGTAACTTCACACAGACGATGTTTCTGCCATTCTCCATCTACTCCAACTATTAAGAGCGTTCTCCTTTCCCTGGAAGCCTCTTCTCCCAGTGCTGCTTCTGCCCCTTCTCATCTATTCATTTGTCTGTGCCTGTATAAATTACTAACTCACAAAGCAAATAAAATACTTCAATAGAAGCTGATTAAAATATCATCATTCTGGAAAAGAGTTCAGAAAGTGCAACAATCCTTGTAACTTGCAGTTTTATTTATTTAAGTTTCAGGAGAACAACAAGATTTTTCATCATGATTAAAACCACAAGGAGCTGCAGTTTTAAACCCCTTGAAATGTGTGAATGAATGCCATATGAAGTATTGTAAACAAGGTTTGTGATACTGACTACTCCACCACCAAGTCGCAATGACAGTGGAAAGACATGGCTTGGAAGGGAAAGGTCATTTGGGGAGGGGGAAGAGTGATTTTTATTTTTTTTAAATGACAAGCATAAAGAAAGGGAGAAAGAAGCAGTGGGATGCAGTTAATGCAAATTAACTGAATGGCTCTAGAGACAATAATGAGCATACACTACATTATAAACACATTATCCTTATACACACACAAACACCAAAAAGATCTTTTTAATGAGTCTCTAAGCAAACATTGCTTCAACCAGGTTTAGCAATTGCTAATGTTTAAGTTATTTTTTAAATTAAAACATAGGTTTCTTACTCTGTAATCATCATTTCATATCATGATGTAATTTATAACTTTAGATGTATAGATTGAAATTATTACCTATAACACAACTTTAAGAACAAAATCCTTATGAATAATGTTTCAAATACAAACATCTGCTCCCCTCTTTTTTTCTTTTTTTTTTTGCTAGTGGTTCGGTTTTTTTTTTCTTTTTTTTTTTGCTAGTGGTTAGATAATTTTTCCAGTAAATACTTCAAGAAAAACACTATGAAAAAGTTTTGTCCAAATTCTGGTAATCTTTCAAACAGGACCAGGCTTGTCAGAGGAGTATTGTAGTGCCAAATGCAGGACGAGAGTGCACGTAGGACCCACACACACCTGTGTGAACTCTGCATCAATCCCCATAGAGGGGATAGTTTGGGGCACACTGTCCCTACCTGCCCATAGCCCACCAAAACACTCTTGTTTTTACATATACCTATTATCTTAAGGACCTTCTGATAAACTACCAGAATTTGACCAATGCAAACGTTCATTCCTTTTTAAATCTGTAGGTCTTGTCCCTCAAGGAATCTCCTACAGGTAAAGATGTGGTATTTTACCCTGTAGCCAATGGGGAATACTGAAGCCAGTGGGTTTGCAGCCAAAACCAGTAGTGTTCAGCCTAACTTATTACCACTGAGAAGACATGGCATATTAGTTTATGAAGTATTATGAGAGATGAATGTTACATTAAAATCCCAATGAACTGTAACAAACCCTTGACAGAAGGGTGATGTAAGATAATGCCAATACCGTTTCAGTCCAACTGCAGTGACACACTCATCTTTTAACATGACTCAAAGTTTATCATCTTACATGGATCTTGTCTTTCTGAGACTGTTTGTACAGCAATTTCTTCGTTTTATTTTGAGCACAACTTGAATACATGATAAGAGTATGAGCCACAGAAAGAGTAAATCCTGGAAACCTTCAGAAACAGACACTGGGAAATTTAGTGCATTAAATCCTAGCACTCCTGTGTATTTATTCAGCACAGTCGTGAGGCTTCATTTCAAAAGCTCCAAGTACAGTGGACAGTCCCTACAGATGTGGCTGTTATGTAATGCACTGTGTAGAAACACGATGCATTTGAACAAGACAAAGCAATGTGTTAATGTGTTATTTGTATAAACTCTCTGTTCAGTGAGGGAGTAGGTTCTAAATGGTATCATTTAAAAAGCAGACGGGGTTGGTATAAAGCTACAGAATACAATCTTGCACGTGCTGTAATGCTACCATTTATCTGGAAGACAGACCTGATGGATGCTGCAAGTGCAAACTTTCAAGCTGCTGGAAGGAAAAAAATTGCAATAATTATCCATAAAAGCTTAGTGGAAAATTTTCTTCCATTGGTTCTATTAAAAAGTAATTAGCGCCTGTGCAACTGCCAAAAATTGGCAATTAGCATTGCTACATAGGAGAACACTGGCACTTAATCTGGTTAGTGTTCTCAAGGAACCCTCTAATGCACTAATGCTATCTGTCTATCCATCTATCTTAGGTACTTACGTGGCCCTTATTACCATAATTTATAGGCATTTTACAGTCTTCAGTGCAGTTTATTTTACCCTGGTGAGGTCAGGGAAATACAGTCAAACCAAGTGCACAGATGTGGAGCTCAGTTTCGGCTATAATGTTACACAGCATTTCATTTTCAAAATCCTTTGTCAGGAGGTATTTCCGCGAGCAGTGTACTTGTAATAAAACCTACAACTAGGTCAACCAAGGAAAAATAATTAACTTCAGGGCTTCTTTCAAATACAAAATCAATTTCAGATGTTAAAATGGTTTTCAAAAAGAATTTACTGCAGCCCGAGTGTAAAGCCTGAACCAGGGCTTGTTTTGGATGTTTGCTGCAACAACAATCCCCAATTCCCACTGAATTTAAAACTGATTCTCATTCAGCTATTGAAACTGAAAAGATGGTCTTTCTAGCATCTGAACAGACAGCACATTCAATGGAAGGATAGCAACAGTTGAGCAAGAAAGTTGACAAATGGGCTGTGAACATGCCAGACCTTTGACACTGCTGCAAGGAACTTCTAGAGAGGTGACGAGAAGATCTGAAAGAAACCACGTTAAAAAAAAAACAGATAAGACAGACTGTACTTGTGCATGGGTGTGCACAAAGAACAGACAGGTGTACACTCAAATCAAAACTGTGCTAAACTCTGTTTAGCTTAAAAACCCTAATCTAAAAACACATAAGCTATACAAAAATCAACAAAAGACCAATTCAACTTTTTTCAGTTTCAACTGCTGACTTAGGCACAATTTTAGCTGCATGTAACCTAGCAATTTGTCACCTCTAAATATAAGAAAAACATAAAAATACCTCCCTTTCTTGTCTCTCCAAGTTGTGATAAGCCTTTCAACACATGTGAAATGAAATATATCACTGACTTCAGGTTTATGCTGCAACACAATTCAGGAATGAAAAACATTTTGCAGGGGTAGCTAAACAGTGTCTTCCCTAATAGTGTATTATGCCAGATGCTGTATTGCCTTTATAATAAGAAATAAAATGCTGATAATACCCAGTGAAAGAAATAAGGGAACACCAGAGATGGAAAGAGTATTGTAAAAGATTAATATCTTCATTTTCAGTGTCCTTTTACTACATAAAAAGTACATGACAGGAAAGTTAAATGTGCCATGGAAACAAAGTAGAGTGTTTTACATAGTTCACCTATGGGAAGAATTTCCTTTTTGCAATATGCTTACTTTTTTATGGATTCGAATTTACAATTTTAAAAAGCATCTACCCTACCTCCTTGATGGCTTTGCTTAATTAAAATTCCAGTCAAAAAATGTAACAAGTCTGTTTTCACAGTACATATTATAATGAAGAGCAAACAAATTCCACTTTCTTTTTTTTTCTCTCTTAAAAAAACCCCCAAAACCCAAAACTTTCTTCTGAAAGTGACCAAAATCATCCATAACTAGGGATCAAAAGATTCTCTTTGAGTCTCATAGTATCTTCAGAGGTGATTATTGATCAAGGTAACATGGTAAAAAGAGTGCACATTTCTTCATGAGCATGACTAATTTTTTAATGAAAATAATTTATATTATCTTTGAGCAATGAGATAAAACAGGACTGAAGTTTAAAACAGGAGGTTTATATAAATTTAGAATGTAAGAGAGAAAATAATATCTCATATCAGTAGTACAAAACGTTGACTTAATAACACTGTGCAATTCAGATCATCTAGAACTACTGTTTACAGTTACTTTAATAAATCATAAGTAAAATATTTCCATAGACTGATTAGACTCCACAGATCCTGAAATACCTTTTAAATAGCTAGCTGCTTATACCTGACGCCTTTGTGATCAGTAAGCATTACATGAGCACTAGAAGATCTGTCCGCAAAAGTTTCTGCAAAAGAGATTCTGAGAACACAGAATAATGAAAATACAAGGCTGAAATATCTTCCCAAAAACACAGTCAGCTTTTTGGTGGTATTTTCTCCTTTAATGCATACAGATTTCAATAGCACTTCAGCTGAAAACAGTTAACAGATAGACACACTATTACACTTCTTCATAATTCAGTTAGTTTCAGTTAGCTGTTGATTTTGCATAAACCATCTTAGAACTTACCATTTTTAGTGGCCTCATTTCAGTCAGGGATTTGGTTTTAGATGTTGGTTTCTGTAGATAAGATCCAGTTTTCCTAGACTACTTAAAATTAATGCAAACTTTACATCCCTTTATTGTCCTTTCTACCAAAGTCTAAAGCTAAAAAATTAGGGTCACTGGGTCAAAATTGCCCCTACAATTTTAGCTGGAACTCCTAGCACATACACTTTATGGTCCTGACTTGGATTGCACAGTACTTTCAACATAAATCCCACCTGACTGAATGAAAAAGGTCAAGCTGACCTGAGACTAGACCAATTTCATTTGGTAAAAGAGCCCTGGACTACTGAGTTGGAAGGTACAAAAGCAACAGAGACTTTTAAAAGGGGGGAGGGGGGGGAGGATGATGCAGTAGCTAATTCAATAAATGAGTTTCAGAAACACCCTGATTCTACCCTTGCCTCTGCCACACAGCTTGGTGATACCATAGGAAATCACTGCCATCAAAATTGTACCTAGCTTGCAGATGTATATTCCTTCTTTTCTGACCTGAAATACTCGTATCTGATTTGCCAAAAATAAACCTATTACAGCTGAAGTCAGTGAAGCTATAAAGTCCTTAACACACTGGAAAACAAGGTTTCTACTGTTTCACATTTGGCACCCTCCAATCTTTTATCTGTGAACTGGAGATAATACCCCCTCACCTTATAAATGTATTATGAAAATAAATTCATTAAACATTTATGAGACTTTCCAGGACCATAATGACACTTATCACATAAAAGCCCAATAGGAAATTAATTCTCCATTCTGAAAAGCTCTGAACATCATGCTATGTATAAGGCATGGTTTACCACACCAAATAATTATAACGACATGGTATCACACAGTAATTATATAGCAAGCATGAACCACCATAAAATACTCTAAGTATGGCAGAGTCTCACATAAAACAGTTATGGGAATGCAACTGAAAACTGCATCAGAACCAATAAAGAAACCATTTTAAGAATACACACCCTAAGTTTATGTTGCATCTCCTACTTTAAAAGCAAACCAAAATAGCGGAAAAGATCAGCTCCATCATTTGGCTCCATACTGATAACTGAGTCATGCAGATCATTATAACACCACTGGTACACAAAGAAACAAGATAATTGACAGCCATGATATGAAGGATCTGACAGTGCCACGGACCTTCTACTAGAGGGTTTTACACATTTAGAGATGAAGGTGGGAGAGAGTCCAGGATCCTGGGAGTCTTTTCACTCAGCACTCTGAAGAAAAGGGACTTCAGTACACAGATTCTGCTCAAAACTCTCAAACTTGACATGTTCTTCCCAGAGCCCTCAAACATGCCCATCTCTGGTCATAGCCTTATGATCATATCAGTTTTTCATTCACTGGCATCTTCCCATCCCCCTCTGCCAACCTTTCCTTATGCAAAGGTAAATTGTACATGCAGTTTATGTGCACTGCAGTATCCTCACCCCAGTTTACCCTGAACCTGCTGTTCAGTCTTCTCCTTTTATTTCAGGTATGCATCTTTCCACCAAGTTAGCTCAGCAGAGTGGCATGGTTTAGTCAGGGGAGGAGGAAAAAAAAAATTAAATCCTCCTCACTTACAAATTGGAGCCTTGGACTCAGACTTGTTATAGCAGCTCAGAGGGGGCATTTACATCCCCTGGTCATGTCATACAGTCTTCCAGAATAAAAAAAAAAAAAAAAAAAAAAAAAAAAAAAAAAAAAAAAAAAAAGAAAGAAGGGGGGGAAAAAAAGCTTTCAAGCATGAAGGTGGCAAGCATGATCAAAACAATGTTTTACCATGCTTATTTCTCTGAAGTAGATCAACCACTTAGTCTAAAGTTTTTAAAAAAGCTAATACCAGCATGATGCAAAGCTCAACACTGAAAATTTCTGTCTGAACTATTTGGCCGTAACAAAAAAGTTACAAACAACTGTAATGGTATTTTGTAATGGGAAGCACCTGGCAATCTAATGATGTGTTACACTATCTGTACCATTATGTTTGTCTGCAAAGCAAAACAAAGCAAAATTAAATGAACAAAACCAAGTAAACTCTTCAGAATGGCATTTGATGCTCTTGAAAATGTACCCAGCCATTTCGGACAATGCTCCTTTGACATTAATATACAGCATGCTATAGCACATTAGTCCTTCAGACATTATTTTACTTCACTGATAGAGAAGGTTTGTAACAACATGCAAAGACAAATGCTTAATGTCACTCCCTCATGAAAGAACACCACTTAAATTGCTATCTTCAGCTGCTATTACTCTTGCTTTTAATTGGGTATCTTGATGTAACATTTCCCAGAGTCTGAAAAACCTTACCAGAAGTCTACTGACTGGAGAGAGGGGAGGGCAAAAAATCTGCTAGAGAAGACACTCTAGTTCCAACAGGGTGTTACTCTTGGCCATGGTTTCACAACAGATGAAATCCAACCCTCAAGGAAGACAGGAAACATTGAGAAAGTTCACTTGCATGCTGAGAGAATTAAGGGCTTGCCACAAGACAAACAAGGCCAGGACACCTTATGGTAGTTAGTTAGAAGCATCACTTTGTCTCCGAATAAGGACAGAATTTAAGTGATGTAAATACCCTTCATTTCCTGTAAGAGGTAGTAACAGACGAAAAGATACTTTGAAATATGCTTTTGAAAAATAATCAAGGTCTGAGAGAAAAGAGGCAGAGAAAAAGCAAAACCACAACATATGCTGTCTTAATTAAGCACAACACAAAAACACTATGATGTTATAACACCCAAAGAACAAAATAGTAACAATAAAAATCCCCAAAGAAATAGAAACATGCGTAAGTCTATAAATAACAATAGGTGATTACCACTGTGGAAAAGTCACATGAAAGTAAGAGCTGCAATTTAAGGCAACTAAGAGGAAGCTTTTAAAGGAGGTGGAAAAAAAAATAAAATTAAGAATAGAAAGGATAAAGAATAGCAAGGATAAATTTCAGTGAAAATCCCTCCTGAAGTCGTATTCCTGACATTTCAGATTTCCTTGGCAGACCGCACAGACATTACTCAGGCTCTGAAGATCAACATCAGTCTCCTTCACTTTGTGTCTTGCCTTTTTCAGCTCGTCTCTTTGCAGTCTCAACTTCTGTCATTAAATTATTGTAACAATAATTTAATAACACTACAGTGGTCTAACCATTGTTTCATAAAATTGTTTGGTAACTATTAGTCTTTGAACCTATTGGACCAACTAAACCCACAGAATCTACTTCACTGTCCAGTAAACTACTCATTCGTTAGCATTTGCACTTCCCATCTCCTCCTAACTCAAGTATGTCCAGTAACACATGCAACATTGCTATCATTAATGGTAACACACAAGTATTCCTAAGGGTGAAACCAAACACAATCCTTCTCAACTAGTCACTGCTTCAGTAAGAGGTTAGACCACTTTGGACCTTTCAGGCCCTGTAGAAAGAGTAATTATAGAAATAACCCTGCATATGATGACCGTAGATTAACACACTTAGTTTAAAAAACAAAAACAAAAACAAAACCAAAACCCAACAAAAAACAGAAATAGGCCTTGAATTTAAAAAAGATAGATGTTGACAGAATACAAGGGACTGATTAACAAGGCTAACTGAGAAGCTCATGAATCTGGATACACAGAAGGACTGCAATTTATTCAAGTAAAAGTACAAAACCAATCAGAAGCATCATAGCTCTTCACTCCAGAACTAATTTGGTGAGAAACTACCTCAAAGAGCACACAGAAATAAACAGTCCACCAAGACTTCAGGAAAATAAAGACAGTACAGTAAAGAATAGATTGTTAAAGAGACAATTAACAACCTGAATTAGACTTTGCAACTGATATTAAGTAGTGAAAGATTATTCAGATTTGCTGAAGAAAAGTAAGGAATATGGTTGCCAGTATACTTTAAAGACAGGTGGCCCTCAAATTTTAATTTGTTTTAGCTTTCAGGAGTGCTGGTTGAACTACTTGGCTTTTACTGCTACATTGAATATCAGTTATGCCTATCCAGCAGCATGATGGACAATGGAAATTAAACTCCAAACATCAGAGACAGAAATGAAAGCCCAGAAACTCAATGTAATGTGCTGCGGTGAGCAGCACGGGACAAGCTCAGCTGTGCTGCTCTAGAAATGCTGCCACAGTTATGTCCAGGACGAGTAGCAAGACTTTTTAATCTTTACAGTCAAATGAGATACCAGGTGACAGAGAAAAAGTATTATATTACATTTTTATTTAAATGGAAGGATGGCAGCTACAGGCTGCTAAACCTCAAATGAAACCCCTTAACTTTGGAAATGCCTGTGAGAAAGAAATAAAGTAAGTAAATAAAATTGGCTAAACTATGATAATCAAACTACATTAAAATGGCCATACTGGATGAGATCAAACCTCTATTTAGCCTATCATCTTGTCTCCAACAGTGATCAAAAACAGATGCTGAGGAGCACAATGAGTAGTCTCTTTAAGTACTCTCCCAGGCTGCAACCACCTAAGGCCCAGGCTTTTTCTGAAGACATGTGGTCCATTCTGCACATGTAGTTGGCTTCTGGCTTTCCTATACATTTAGAGAGCTGCCTTGCATTAGTTTTGTCCACTGTCATCTTCAACACATGAAAACTCATATTCTCCATAATGTATAGTGGCAAGATGTTCTACAACTTAAGCACATACTGTTTGAAAAGCCACTTCCAGGTGGACTGGTGATTACTTTATAGTTAACTGGTTTTCTAGATATGCAAAAAGCTGTAGATTTGGGTCAGGAGGAAACAGCAATGAAACTCCTTAAGCAGACTTTGGCTGATGTCATACAATATTTTTATTAATTACCCTGTCACAAATGTTGTAAATGCTCTGAGGAAATCTGCTAATCCAGCAGAGCTAGGAGACAATACACGGGGAATAAAGTAAATCTCACAGATGCTTAGAAGTGGAATAAAATTCCCATTGTGCAATATGCAAGTTCATAACCATGAGGACAAACTAAATAGTTTTGTGCTACAGACTGGAAGTTCACTAATTCATAGACCTGCATGGGAAAGACCCTCTGCGTACAAGGTGATCACAGCATGGCTGTCAGCTGCCAGTCTGACACCAAAACAGAAATGCAACTTCAGGATGTAGCAAAAAAGAGAGTTCCAGTAGAGATAAGCGACACTGTGCAAAGCTCTGGTTAGACCTCACCTATAGTATTGTACACATTTCTGTGAAAATTAACTCAATCAAAATAGAGATAGAAAAGCTCTCTGTTTTGTCAAATGGAGAGAGAGTCTAGCAAATTAATAAAAGGAGTAAGACTTTCTTTACTAATATATCAACATACAAGTACAGGTAGAGGAAGAAATATTCAAGAGCTACCTGAGCTGAGTGGCAACACTAGCAAAAATTCTCTGGGTGTTTAAAAAAAAAAAATTTAAAAAAAAATATTTTAAAGGTTCCTAGTTGTTACAGCAATTCTTATAAAATAATATGCCAATAGGAACAGTAGGAAGAAAAAAACAAAAGAAATGGATATTTATTTAAAATGGAGCCAGATAAACTCACAAAGAAACATGTGATCTGCCTCCAGTGGAAGGGTCCTGGATTCAGAGACATAGTTTCTTCTTTCCAGTTGTCTATTCTTAAATAAAATATAGACCACCACAGAGAAATGTCATGACATTTCAGATAATATCATAAGCTGAGTTTATGGCTGCAATGTCTTTTACTACAATTTCATCTTCCTTTTCTAACTGAAAAAACTGTCAGGTGAAGTTTTTTTCCCCGCCATCTGCCTCCTTTTTCTTCTTTTCTTTCTTCCTGCATTTTCTCCAAGTTCTTCATTCTATGTCAACAGTTCCAGCATCTGTGACATCCTGAGGATTTACCAAGAATTAAAAAAAAATCACAAATAATTCTTCCTACTTTTTATAGTTACTATTTTCTTCACACCTGCAGTGAAAATTACCTATCTTGTTACACAAGGCAAGGATGAGCAGCAGAGGCGCAAGAGCAGTCTGCAAATCAAGAAGATAACACTGTGTCAACATTCATCCTGAATATACTTTTTGGAGAGTAATAACACAGAACCTTTCTAAAGAGAAATTGTTTAATTCTTGCTGAATTTAATGCAACACGTTTGCCTTCTCATTTAGGAAAGCAGACCATTCACTTTCAAGATTTCTTTCCTGATAACATGCACACTGCAATGATAGAGGACCACACTACTATCTCATCCTGGAAATACTTCTACTTAGCCTCTGAGTCTCTACAGAGCTTTTACAGTTTCATTATTTCTCAGAAGTGGTTCAGAAAACACTGAGGTAATTTGTTCCCCTTTGATGTCCCTAAAGAAAATCATTCCTTCAGAGAAATCTCTTTCTACAGAGCTAGAAACAGGATGTGCTTCCTAAAAAAAAGAAAGGAGGATGTCTTTTGTATTGTCTGCAACCACTTCCACTAGAAGACATTCATGCATGAACACAGAAAATTATGTAAGGCACATGTCTATGTCACAGGAGACAAGTTCTTCAAGTAGTCTAACTACAACACAGTGCTCTGTGTATGTTAATTTATTATACATATATTTTGCATCTCAAATAAATGCCGTACAAAAATCAGAAGCAGAAGGAAATCGAAGATATGGGTACCGCTAAGGGAAAAAGACTTTGTGATAAACCTCCTCCTAATCTGTACTACTACTAAAATTTTAACAAAATTTTATTGTCACTGTTTTTTTGTTTGCCTATTGGGTTTTTCTGCCTCAATTAAACAGCTTCCATTCACAAAAACATTGTACTATGCTTCCTGTGTCTGTATTACATGACAGTCTGCAGCAGGAAGCACATGAAGACTCTAGGAACACCTCCTTCACCAGAAGAAAACCTTAAAGCCACAGACACTTGCCACTGCTCTATGTTAGAATAAAGCAAGATGCTGACAACTTGTCCTCTAGCCATACAGGCTCCCAAAGTCTAACACAAAGTTCTTCAATAAAAAAATGGTACTGAAGTGTTGTAAGACTATAGTTACTGTACAAAAAGCAAGGAAACAATCTGTTCAAAATAGACATTTAATTATCATAAAATCCACTTGATCAAGATTTAATGGCAGTATATTGGCATTTATGTAACAGACAACTTTGTTCCATTACATCAAGAAACCATGTATAGAAAGAAGACATATCATATCTGTAATTCACAGTGATAACAATGATGCCTCATTCTTGATTAATAAATTAAGCTGAGAAATAGTAGATGAACATGGGAGAAGTACTCTGCCTGTACGAAACAAGCACTTATTAAAACAAGAAGTTGATTTTTAGAAAATTAAGGCTCAATAACGTGCCAAATTCCCTCTGACCCTTGCCACTCTTTCGAAAGATAGCTACAAAAGAAAAAAAAATCATTTAAGAAGCTGTCACGTGATACCAGCACATTAATGCTATATTATGAGATGTCACTGTCAGAAGTGATGAAAAGTAAACAGAAGCATGCTTCACATTTCGCAAATGATCCACAAGATCTGCAGAAATATAGATCCTTCCTTCTTTTTGTAACACATTATTATTAACCACACCTGACTCCACAATACAAAATACCAAGTCAAGGTTGTTTACATTTTTTCAAAGAAAGAATTCATCCAGAGGGTTATTTATTAACTTTTTCTTTTAGTATTTTATTTTATGCCTTTGATTGACTAATATCTGTTAAACATTCAATCTCAGAAATAATTTATATTCTAAACCAGAGGTAAGTTTGCAGCAGACTACCAAATTACAGAGAAAATAACTGACTAGGTACATTTAATATTCTGTTGAAAGTATTATAAAAGTGGCCCCTATTTCTAAGGTGGTGTACACTGAATAAACTTTCACTTTGATAGAGCTGATTTTTTTTTTTAATTCGTAAGAAACTTGATGTAGAGATTCACAATCCTAGCCAAGTATTCATCTCCTAGAAATAGTATACAGCAGTAATTCATTAAGATACAGTCAGCTTTTCTACTAGGATACTACCTGTTATACTTACAATCTTGCCACAAACACTCAGAAAAGATTCACTAGTGAACACTAGATTTTAATAGTCCTTTTAAGGACTTCTAACATTTTAGAAGATATTTTTAGAGATTTTTAAAAGCCATTTCCATCAGTTACCTAACATTAAATGTAAAATTCCTATACACGTATCAAATATCCAGAATGACTGGCACCACTTAAGGACAACAGGCCAGTTATTATAAGATGGCACAGGTCTATCAATGTCAAATTAAGTCTATTCAGTGTACACCACCTTAGAAATAGGGGGAAAAAAGTCAGTCAAGCCACTGTTCTAACTGTATTATAGTATCCTCAGTTTCACTATATCCTTCAAACCTTCCTCAAAGACAAACCTGAATATTTTCCATGTATCATTTTTTCTGTCTTGTTCTTAATGTTTTAATTTGAAGAAAGAAACAGACCATGTGAAGTCTGTACTAAATAAAAAGTTCTCAGTCCTCTGCAGCAGATTTTTTTTCTAGTTCAGCATCCCCAGCACCTGAAGTAATACAACTTTTTGTTGTGCAACTCATCCATCCATCCCTACTTTAAAGATTATTATGTGTAGCAATATATTGGCTTGGGGGTTGGGCCTTTTTTTATGCAGTTATATTGTCTCATATATCTTTGTAGTACACTATATTTTCCGTGATACTCATCCACTTAATTGAAAGTCTCAGCTTAGTCAAATACCTTGATGGTTACACTGTATCACATCAGCAAAGGCTCTGCTTGCTAAGATTCAAGACAGCTAATGAAAATAATTAACTGAAGTGTTTACACATGATTTAAAGTGCTTACAACCCAACCATTCAAATTCTATGGAATTTTTTTTAATAGAATCAAATAACCACCACCTGAAAAACAAGCACATGCAAATCCATTGCGAACAGGTAACAACAAAAAACTAACAATCACAAAATCCTCATTCTCTTGCCTCAACATAAACCTCCCAGTTTGGTCAAACACCAGTTTTCTGTAAGCCTTACAGGTGCACAGTACCACCTGTACTTTGATTTCAAGAAACAAAAGTTATTACTTCAGCAGGTACGTATGCTTGTATAGTTTCCTAGTCTTAATAAATTATGCAAACTACCAGACACTGTGTCCATACACAGGATATTTCTTTATCCAAATGCCACAGCTTTACTGAACCTTAAAACAGCCCCATAAAATTACCTATAAGCAATGAAAGTCAAATAAGCCTAGAGTGTACCACTCCAGATAAAACTCCGTAGCACTAGCAGAAACCACCTGCTGTGGTAAACTTATCCCATTCAAATGGTCTCTGCAATCATCAGTAAAAACACCTCGAGAATAAAGTACACTCTAGTTGGTAAGTGAAAACCATTTATTTAAGAAAGTAGCACTGAGTATTTTGAGAAGAGATGGGATCGAATTTTAAATATTCTGGGTGCTGAACTGGAAAGCTGGAAAACAATGTTAACTTAACCTATCATGGACTTTAAATGAAAAGCTTTTGCTTGTAATAAGAACCCAGATAACTTTGGATCCAAACAACAGAGCTTTCAGTTGCTATACCAGTTTGGAATTTGAGCTTGAAAAAAATACTAACAATGCTTCCAGATCCCACACAGAAGAATCTCCTATTAGCATGCGAAAGATGCATGAGGAGAACAATTGTGTTACTAACATGAATGCCAGAGTCACCTGAAATTCTTAAGACCAATGTCAAAACATTCGTGTTGACTTTCCTGAGTCAACATTCAAGAATGGAGACACAAGCACTCTCACAGTTAACAAGCCAGATGTGATTTAGATAGCCACTAACAGTGAGGTAGATAAAGTTGCAGAAGCACCAGAGACTTATGAAGGAAAAGAGGAAAAGGGGTAGGAAAAGAAAAAAAAAAGCCTCATAGGGATTAGTATGATGCAACAGACGATGAGAAATCAAAGTGAAAATTGACATCTGCAGAGGTTGGAGCAGAGGGGCAAAATTAATCTGAATGGCTCAAAGTTAATTTGAGTAATTACTTCGGGCTTGCCTGGACAATTTCATTTGGAGGTGGGAAAAAGGATATATCATAGTTTCATGGAGAGATGTTACAGATGAGTGGCATTCCTATAAAAGCAGAAGAAGCTACAGCCCTCCCTTCCCATCATCACTGCCTAATGTCAGACACATGCTCCAGTGGCTGCACTCACTTATGAACACCAGCTCCAAATCCTTAGTGTATGCATCCGTTATATTTATAAAGAAAGTTATACTGTAAATCTGTTATTCTTCTGCCTGAAAGTAAGTAAAATCCAGATTCAGATCACAGGCAGTGAGAAGTCAATAACCATTTGTAACTGCAACTTTAATGAAAAAGTAGAGAATATGTTTTTCAGCCAATTTAAAATTTTCAGGTAAATATTTATTGAGGGAAGCTAATGTTTGTAACATAGCATTTTTACTGAATATAGACCTGATTTTTTGATGCCACATCTGGAGTACTGTGTGCAGTTCTGGGTTCCCCAGTACAAGACAGATATGAACATACTGGAGCTAGTCCAGCAAAAGGTTGGGAAAATGACTAAGGGGTTGGAGCATCTGTTTTATGAGAAGCAGCTGAGAGAACTGTTATTTGGGGAACAGAAGGCTCAGGGGAATCTTATCCCAATGTGTACAAATACTTGATTGGAACGAGTAAGAAGACAAAGCCAGACTCTTCTCAGTGGTGCTAAATGAGAGGACAATAGGCAACAGGCACAAATTGAAATACAGGAAATTCTACTTAACGCAAGACAACACATTTTTACTGTAAGGTTGATTCAACACTGGAATAGGTAGTCCAAAAAGGCTGTGGAGTCACCATCCCTGAAGATATTCAAGAACAAGATACTAAGCAACCTGCTCGAGTTGACACTTGAATGGGTGAGACAATTTCCATGGGTCCTTTTCAACATCAGCCAGTCTGTGATTCTATATTTAAAAATGAATATATTTGTTCCAATTATTTGTCCAATAACTACTGAAGTTTCAGTAGTTAATTCAGCTGGACAATTACTCTCTCGTTAGCATGTATCTTTACAAGAATTCAGAGAACTAACACCGAAAAAGTGTTATTTTTGCCCCATTTTATCAAACAGGCAAGAAAAAGCCAAAGGCGTATCACAAACAAAAAAAAGAATCTCAATGACAAAACATGTGAAGAAAGAATTATACTTGGGTTTTGTTATGCCGCAGTAAAGAAAAAACATACTGACTTTGTTTTTTTACATTTTCATATTAATTTTATACAGAAAGGACACAGTTAGATGGGTGTAAAACAATAAATTACAATGGGGAAGCAAGCCCAAACTGTTCATTTGTTAATGTTTTCAGTTTGTTTGTCTATTTTTAAAATCTGCATCTTCCAGGCCACATAAGCTGCCTGCTTTAACACAGTGTCATCTCCAGTAAAGTATAAAATGTTATCAGATATCAAAATTTTGAATACTATAAACACTTACCTCACTTTCTGAAGTTGAATGGAAAGCCCAAATCTAGTTTTTGGTTCCCCACCAAGGTCCTGGAGCCCCATGCAGATGGTCTCACTTTAAACAAATAATAAACTTCTCACACTATTTTCAGAAGTATTATCTTCTTCCCCTACTTAAAACACAAATGATTACAAGTAAGGATGTCTTACGCTGCTTCTACCTTGAAGCTGTTCACTGAAAGAACTGTAAACAGACCACAATAAAAAGAAGAACATAATGTCATCATGGGTGAAAGACTAAAATAATTATGGCAGATTTATCAGAAAATATTTAAGGAGAAAAAAATGGAAGGTGTTTTAAAATTGCAGGATTTTTCAGATTACTGAGAAATAATCTACACTGAAATCTGGAAATGATTCAACATCAGTGCTCTCAGTCTTCATAATGTAATGTGGCACATGCTGCATGAAACAACGGATGAGTCTGTCAACGTTTAAAGAGATATAAACATACTATAATTTTTGCAAAAGCAACAACTGATGGTACTACACCTGTTTGGAGGCAATTGCTCCTCACTAGTCCCATCAGCTGTACTACAATAATTTTAAACCAAACCAGAATGGCTGCAGCTCCGCCACCAAGGCCTCCCACCCCAGTCATTCAACACACACGACCTGACACAGGGAAGCTGTAATGAGAGATCTGCTAGAGGATTTTCTCACCCCTTCCAGAGTGAAAGCAGGCTCTGCTTTTCTTCTTCCCCTGAATACAGTAAGAAAGGGCATTTTGAAGCAGTGCAGGTAGCGGCAGCAAGAATCGGAGTCAATGATGTACAGAGCTGGACACAAATAAAACACAGGCCTATCTACATATAGGTAACGACTAAGCTAACGTTAATGTGCACAGCTGAATGTCAGCCACAGGCTATGGGGCAAGGACAGCAGTCCATATGCAAAATAGACCCCTTCACTCTGTCTGCCTCACAGCAACAGCATCTACTGAAGGAAAAAATGGGGACACCTGCGCAGGATATACATGAGCTACCTGTGAGGTCACTGACCATTCACATTACCTGCCTTTCAAAGAACAGGTATAATATACAGAGAAGACTATAAGCCACCAATATTTTGCAGCTCTAAAATAAATGAAAACTACAAGAGGATAGTCATGCTCTTCATAAAGGTATTGTGAAACAGGCACTATGGGAAAGTACTCTTTAAACTCAGGGACATTTGCACCTCTCCCACACCTCCCTCAAGAGAAGTTTTAATTAGCTGTGTACGAATAGACTGTGAGTAGTAATTTGGCTGGAAGTTTTTGACTGGAAGTGGGAAGGCCATTCCAGAACTTTGTCCAATGTGAGTACTGGGAACAGAAGGATTGTTTCATTTCCAGAGGAAACTTGTACAAATCTGCAAAACTTTAATGATGGTGCTCAACCAAATAATTGTTTTTGCATGACTCATTCATACATACACATGGCAGCAACTGATTCCTCTGAATTCTGAAGTTTTAATAAAAATGAAGCAGCCCAAAACTAACTTCTGTCACCCTTAAACTCATTTTTGTTCCTACTGAGGTCAATGGAAAAACCTAACCGCAACAGACTGAAGTTCATGCCTCACTATTTCTGTTTTCTGTACCATGGTCAGTAGTGCACAGACTGTGTGAAGTTCAAGCTTTAGCACAAAGATACATATTTTCACTGAGGTACTGCTTTTATTTGAAAACTGAATTTATATATGCTCTATTTAGCTCATGATTGCACAATACACATTACTATCAGGAGCTTAGTATTGCATAAAAGGAATGAAGTAGCTGACATGAGTGTTTATAAAAACAAAATAGCTAGCATAAATTGACAGCATGCTTCCCTCTGTCAAGCCTCTTGATATTAACAAGCAATGCTCTGTATGTACACTAGTTATTCTTTTCATTGTGTTACACAATACAATTACTAAGTCTTTGTAGCTTTGATTACAAATCAGATGTGGAGCAACCTTACCTTGTCATATATCAGCATTTAAAATGTTCCTGACACCTTAACACAGAGAGTTTTTTAAGGTTCACAGCTACCTTTTAGCTCTATTAGCTTTATTGACACTACCAGCGTAAGAATTTTATCTTAACATATTTGCACTTTTTTGTTGTGTATAAATGTATAAATGCTTCACAGACCACAAGAAATAAAAGGGAAGGAAAATTATGATTCAGTTACCTGCAATGATTATTTATGGCCCTGTTTGGACCCCTGGGCAGATCACAAAAAAGTTTTTGTGCAGTGCTTCTCTTACATAATGAATCATACTCTGCACTTACAACAAACATCCAGGTACAGTTCATGATTGCATTTGTCACTAAGGACTGCAATAAGAAATCAGAAAAAAGTCTGTCGCTGGAGAGATTTGCAAGTTTTGGAATGGGCAATGCCACTAATCATACAATGCCTTGGTCCTGGTGCCTGAACTGGACCACAACCACATCTACAGCAATAAAAATCAGAAGAAAGCTTCAGTCCTTCTCACGTCTCACTGACCAGATCTGCATATACAGAGTGTATCCACTGAAGCAAGACTCCAAGAGGAACACTGTTAAGAGGGCCAGCATCCAGAATCCATACATAAGAAGGGCATCTGCATTTATTGGATTTCTAACGGTAGGAACAAGTATGCTCAAAAACCTCTTCCTTCAACTGCCCCTACCTAGCAAAAGGAGCAGCAGGTCCTTGACATCTGGAGAGAGCCCAAAAAGGTGAAGAGGCAGGGATCAGCAGGAGAAGAAGGAACAGATTAAAATGTTTTGCTATTGTTCTACCTACACTTCGATTTCTATACAGTATATTCTATACCTATGCTGTAATACCTGCCCTCATAGCTTTCATGCAGCAATATGAACCTAAAAGTTTTTTTTTGTATTCGTGTCTGTATTGCTGCCTGCACATCAGAGATACTGATATGTGATTGACTGTTGCTGCTGAAATTCTCTTGGTGGATACAAACTGCAGCTTCCTAGTTTCTGCATTACCAGGCAAGAACCTGAAGTGCCTTCCTCCCATCTGGATCATTAGCTGAACACAAAAACGAAAATGAAATGGAAAACATTGGTGTTGAAATAGTAATATGCTCCTGCAGGCCTGATCCAGAAATTAAGACCATGGAATACATGACCACCCTCCACTTAGATAGATGACTGGCCTGGTTATGGAATAAGGTCATCTATCCCATAACAAAATTTGTCATGGTGTTTGGGGGAAGAGAGGCTGGCATCTGCTAATTCCATCATGACTTAGAAAACGTTATTTGTTAAGTCATGGCCAAATTTTATAGATCACATCTTTATGGAAAATAAATGCATCAGTTAAATGAGGGAGGATTATTCACTTGTTCTGTCAGCAAGACATTTTTGGAGGATTTAAAGCAGAGGAGGAAGACTCAGAAAGACTGGAAATTTACTGGTGCATGTGCAATGTCTATGAGGGCTTCTGTTTCTCCTGCACCTCCATTTTGTTTTATTCTAAACATTGGCAATAGTTACACAGCTGCTTCCTTTCAGTAAAAGGTTGAAGCATATTTAGCCAATTAAAAGCTATGCAAATGTTTCACACATAACTTCCAGGAATTTGTTCTGCATGATGAATTTTTATTACTACAAAAAAGTATTTATCAAACAATTTAGTTAAGTATTTCCTTAATGTAAACAAGTGCAAGGCTACAGAAATGTGCAACATCATCGTAAAATGTGAAAGCAGGGAAATCTTAAAAATTATAGTATCAACATTATGATGATACAAATTCCTGTGCCCTGCTGTCCACAGGTGCACATGCAGACTCCCTACAATCCCTTCTGAAGTCATCAGAGAATTTGGGCTACATCATGCATTTTACATTCAGAATAGTTTGATTAGCTCATGTCTGCTGGTTTCCAATAGTGTTCATCACCTCATTATTTAGGTACCAGACAGATAAATATAATCTGCAAGGAAGACTTAATAATAACCATCTTTCTAGACAGACTCCAGGGAAAAAGGTCTTTTATCCAATCCTCTGGAGGAGAACCAAAGTTTAAGGCTTCACCAACTTAACTTTGAAATAGTCTGAACCTAAAGGAATAGTCAGTGTTACTCAATCCTCTGGCATCCCTTTGATTTTTCTTTGGAATGTTCATCAAATAACAGCCACTCAATTCATTTTAAATCCATTAATTTCTTCCAGCACAAAACCACATCCCACTGTTGGTATACACCCACCCAGTGTTTCCTTTCAGCAAGGAGACAAAACACGCCAAGTCTCTCCTAGGTTAACTGCACCCTGGAGAGGACTAGCCATACATGAGCTCAGTCAGACTCTGGACTTAGCACCACTCCATCCTAACATGTCTCCTAGTCACCCCCTTTCTCCGTCCTTAGTCTTTTGTGGTTACCTTATCCTAAGCAGACCAGACCAATAAATAAGGGACAAAAAAGATACAGATGTTCCACTTTTGAGACACAGTCACTCCTAACATGTACTTGTTTTAATCCACATGATTTAGTCATGTGTTTTTACAGCAAATTTATAAGCTTCATGGTTTGTGCATCTGGATTTAATACCCCATCCTCTCCCCACTTCTTCCTCCCCCCTTTTAAGTACAAAAAATGTTAAGGCATCAATTAGAAAAAGCTTTGGAACAAGGAGCAGATGCAAATACATTAATGTAAGCGAACTATAACAAGCTAAATGTAACAAGACATAAAAGTCTTGTAGAGCCATACTCCTTACTGTTACAGAACAGTTCACTCTGAAGCAGTGAAACTCTTTCAGTTTGACAGAACTTTGAATATGAAATCTTACAAAAGAAGACCAAAAGATGCTAGAAGAGGACATCCAGTCTATTCCAATACCTAAAGTGCTACACTAAGCATAATCTAATAAATAATTAAATAATTTAGATTTAAGGGCAACAAATAGGTAGACATAAATAGAAAAAAAAGTATTCTACAAATGCCATATTTTTAATATCACAACTAAATATTACTCTAACTGCACAAAAAAAGCCTTCATGCCCTACTACTGTAGCAGAATTGAAGTCTTTTTTAACACAATAGTAATAAAAAGAATGAAAGGCTGTTTTCAGAACACTGTATTTCTAATAAAAGAAAAAAAGGTTGTAGCACAACAGCTGGACTGCAGCAAACACCCAGTTAGAAAAAAAGGGTAGCCAAAACATTTCCAGAAGAACATAATTTGTAGTGAAAATGGAAAGCGTGAACTTATATCTTCTAGTTTATCACTTTGCCTGGTCCTACAATAAAGAACCACAAATGAAACACAGGTATACGTCTGTGTGTAATACACCAAAACTGAGTATAGACCAACTTCCTATGTGCTTAATGAAAGATCTGTCAATTCTTCCTAACACCTACAAACGATCTATGAAAGAGACTGATTATAAACTTATAGTCTCACCAATTACCTTACTTTCACATAAAAAAGGTATACATCGCATATACGTCAAGAGATCTTGTACAGACTTAGTCCACACTACAGAAGACAGACAACTGGAGGTACTCAGAAGGCAAACTGCTGCGGACTTCTCAAAATAAATGTCATACAAAGTGTATTTAACACACAGTGAGAATATTGCAAGCAAGCAGATAATTGCATATGCAACCCTTGCTTGTCAGAGTATCACAGCTATCATCCTTATAAGACATATTTAGAGAAAAGCATTACTCAGAAGCCCATATGTGGTTACGAACAAGATGTAATTATCCTTTTTCTAAAAATACTTCTATTTCCTCAAAATAGATGCTCTTGGCAATCCTTCCACCCTTCAACAGGTACATAGCACTTACAGAGCTACAGCACCATTTCTCTACAACTTGCCTTTTACATTTCACTCTACTTGGGAAAAGGAGTTCCACACCAGGCATTTCCCCATCAAGCAGAGGTAAATCCAGCTCTCTTTCACAGATGCAGTCAACCATAACAGACAAGTTTGCTAAGATAAAAGATGCCACAGTAAATGATGACATACGATCTCCACCTACAGTGATCTTGTTTGCTCACTAGAGGAAAGCTAGGACTGATAATGTGCAGAGAATGATTTACATTCATGGGACAGATCACAGTACATCCTCTCCAGGTCCCGAAAATGTGCTTCTGCAGCAACAGAGGCTAGTTTGCTCTATCAGTCTTTAAAATGCTGGAAGAACTGCCCTACAAACAATGTTTATTTCCACTTCAAAATACCTCAAAAAATTACAAAGCACAGACAAGCAGCACATTAAGGGAAAGAGAAATTATAGATACAATTTCAAACAAGGAGAAATATGGAATTGTGGATGAGAAAGAAGTCTAACAGCTGTGATTAGTGAGCTGTGTGTTTATACATCTTTCAACATTATACGAACCACTGGGTGAATTTCGTACTGCCTCAGATGGCAAAAGTCTGTTGAATGAAACTTGTTGACAATGTTGTTAAAACAGAAAACTAATATTTGATAGCAAAAAAACACAGCCTGTTATAAATGTCAAATACAGGATTATAAAGCAATGCACAGAGATTCTGGACTTGAATTTCGGTGCATAATCCAACCATCTGTCGACCAGTTGTGTAGCAAAATCAAGATAACGTGGAAATCTCCAAAAGGACAGCCAAATTCTCTTCCTTCGGCTACAGCATCTCCCTGCTTATGAACATGCCCGCGGTAATCGCACTCTGCCTGCAGATTAACCTAGGGGAGATGACACTCACCACCGGCAAAAGGAAGATTGCAAAAGCAATCTTGCCAGATAGGCAGGATAAACAGGGCGCTCAGCTCCCGGTGAAGCAGCCTGCAGAGGCAGAAGCAGACTTAGCCGCGCCGGTACTGCCGAGCCGGGCAAGGACCCTTCGCCCAGGGCGCCGGGTGCGGGGGGGTCAGGGACCCCCCAGCCCTCACCGGCCGGGAGATCCCAGCCGGGCTGCTGCCGGGGGGTGAATATGGGGCTGCACCGTGCAGCCGAAAAGTTAAACCCGCTGGAGCAGGAGTGGAGACGCTCCTGACGCCTCTCCCGCCGTCGGGATGCCGGCCCGGCGCAGCCCGGGATCGGGCAGGGCTGCGGATCCCACAGCAACCCCGAACACCCTCCTCGCCCCGCGGGGACCCCGCAGGAGAGGCACCCCCTGCCTCCCGGAAAAAAAAAAAAACCCCAAAAAAAACCAAAAACAAAAAAAAAAAACCAAAACCACAACAAACTCCGAGGACTGCGCCGAGGTGGCCAGTCCCCGGGAGGAGCCGCCTCGCAGCTGGGGGGTGCACGACCGGCCCCGGCGGCGCACCTCAGCGGGGACGCGGCATGGGGCTTCGGCCGCGCCGCCCCGTCCCGTTCCATGCCGGATGGCCGGGCGCCGCAGCGAGGCACAGCCGCCCGCCCCGGGGCACGGCCGGGGGCCGCGCCGTGCCCAGCCTGGACACCAGTTGCTCGACCCCCGGTGAAGAAGTGGCGAACGGAGCCTGGGGGCGGCGGCGGAGCCCCGGGGGGAAGCAGGGCCCCCGGGCCACGGGCGAGGGGGGCTCGCCCCCCGCAGGACAGCCCGGGGGTCCGCCCGCGCAGCCCTCCGCTTCTCACCTCCTTAAGTTCCTTGGCCACGTCTTTCAGGTCCCCCAGGACTAATTCCAAATCCTCCACGATGATCTTGATCTGCTCCTTCACCTTGGCTTTGGAGGCTGCCGGCGGCCCCTCGGACGGCGACGAGGAGGAGGATGCGGTCCCCTTGGACTGGGCGGACATCCTTCGGGGCAGCCCGGCGCGGCCAGGGGGGCACGCAGGTCAGGCGAGCGCGGCGGCCGCCGGCCGCCCGGCCCCGTCCCTCCG
>NW_010972594.1:239530-334313 GCF_000737465.1 Haliaeetus leucocephalus
GTGGTAACCCTGGTAGCCCTCTGCACTGTAAATTAGCCGTTCTGGCTCCTCCGGTAAGACTTTGCTGCGGTAAGGAGGCTCTAGGAAGGATGGTGTTTCATAAATGCCACCGCATAGGTAAAAGGCACGTCTCTGCCAAGCCCTCTATACTGCCCTGCAAACACAGAGTGATCAGCAGACCCTATTCTAGTGGGGAATTAAGCTTTGTGCATCTCATCAGATAGAAATAAAAATGCACAGGAGCCAAAATGGCTTTTAGGAATATGCTGCCTTGCTCTTTCTCTGAAGTAGGGGCCAGTGCTGCTTTTGAACACACACTTTTCCCTAGCGTTATGCAGAGATCGATCTGTGGGGCAAAAGGAAGAGATTGCTAGATACCATTCACCTCTGGTGGTGTTTCATCTTACTGCAAAAAGGTGGCACGTTCAGGTAAAAGGAATTGTTTTAGGTATTTCTACCTCCCACTAGCTATGAACAGCAAGAAGAGGGCGTGCAGCCAAGCCCCGCTTCGAGGATCACCATGCATGGTTGCAACTGACTTTGATGCTGTAAATGCTTCTGAGAGTTTTGGCAGCCTGAGATGTTTTAACCTAGCTAAAGCAGGAGGGGAAAAGCAGAAACCTTGCCCTGAGCGGTGTGTCTGCACATGGTAAAAATCTCACTTCGAGACAAACAGTTTGTCTCTGGGAAGGGTGTGGGACTGGAATGTGAATAGACAGGGCCTGACAGCACCTCTTACTGCCTTGGATTGGGTGTCATTATCTTTCCACTTTTTACCACTATAAAACCTACTGTGTTTGGCTGAAATCATTTGTTAGTGGGCATATATTGTAGGTTTTTTCCCCCAAAGTGTCTCACAGACCCTTTAAACAATTTCAAGGAGGCCACGTTCAAGAAGAGCCTATGTTTTCCCTTTTGACTTTCCTCAGGTCTCATGGTAGATTTTTTTCATCTCACCGAAGCAAAAGCTCTTCCAACACTGACTTTTAAAAGCATTTCTCCTGGTTATTTTTGCTTAACTGTTTCTGTATGAGCAACAAAATCATATGATTTTCAAAGCTAGCCAAGTAATACAGTCTGAATTTCCAAACTCCAGTCACCACTAAATTAGGAAGAAAGCAACCCACAAGTTGTTGAGTAAGTTTTAATTAATATGTTTAATTAATTCCTCAAAGGTGTTGTATGTGCAGAAAAAAAGAAAACATTTACGAAAAGCTACGAGTGAAATTATCCATGCAGAAGCCAGCACATATCCCATTTATAATTAAAGAAAAAGTCTATTTTCTGACAGAAGTTAAGGATACTGTATAATGGCATAATGTACATACCTATCCATAAGATGGCTTAAACAGGTAAGGAACGGTTTCTGCTACATTTCTGTAGTTCATCAACATTATCACAAAATTACTACCAGATTTGCTACAGACCCACTAAATTATGTCTAGTCTAGTTGAGCATTCATTATTAAACATATTTTTCCTACACAGTTGCTTACGTTTTTATTGTCTCTGTATAAAGCCTTGACACCTCTCACTGCTAAGTATTTTTACTTTAAAAAGGGAAAATTGATTGCTGTTCTATCTCATCAGTTAGTTTTAAGTCATGACAAGACTTTACCCATAATCCTGTGGTTATCCAATTTCCTTTATCCTCTGACCATGTTTGGAGACTTCCCAAACTTTTGAAGATATAAATCGTGTCCACACATCCCTCTACTTTTGTACTGACATTCTTCTAAGAGGTGTGCAGGATTATATGGCTGATATTTTACATTCATCCAACTACTTACTGCTTATCGCTGAAAAAAACTGACAGCTCTTCTAAGTCCTGAGTAAAGTTCATTATCCTATTGGTCTTGAAAACAACTTTATGCCTTTACAAAATGTGCTATACCTTGCTAAACCATGTCTCAGTTAACTAGTAGGTTGTGTCCTATAGCAAAGTTATCTACTAGTTGTTCTATTTCTTCTGCTTCTGTCTTTTCAGGTAAATGTTATTTATCAGTGTGTTATCAGTTTATTCTTTTTGAAGTCTTTCTGTCTGTACCTTCACCAAACCTGAAGTGGCTAATCCGGGAAAAGAGGAGTAACTCCTTACTGGAAGTCTGACCTCTGGAGGCCATTAAGAAGATGCAGAGAATGCACAAGAAGTGTCCCCAGAAATCTTGTGCGAGAAAGTTATTTTGGAAGTGAAAGCTTAAGACCTTCAAAGTGCAGTTCACTGATCTTCCACTAACACTTTTTAATCCAGAAAAAAGCACCCAAACAAAAACAAAATACACATTAAATGAATACTTAGTGAAGTAATGTGGCACTCAACCATACCGTTGCCAGCTGTGATCTCATTAAAGCTCACAAGTTGAGTTAGACTTGGCCTGATCAGTAATTGGAAAGGACATCTCTCAGGAAAATCTTTCAAGATGCTGCAAAATTCTGTTTTGGTGATTCAGTAGATGGCACTTTTCCTTCTGGAAAAAAACATCCTATATCTCAGCCCAGTGTTACAAGTAGTGTGAACTGAACATACACACAAAGCAGTGATTTCATCATGCTGGTTTATTTATTCTGTTCATTTTATGTGGGGAGTCACAAAGAGAGTTGGAAACTATGCAGGAAATCATGAGTAATCATAAAATGTACATGAATCACAGAAATAATTTTTCATGAGAATCAGCCAGATCAGTCACATCAGAAATACAGAAATGTAATTACTTTTAAATTTAGTCACTTCTTTCTTATTAAAAAAAACCCAACAAAATAATACCAAAAAAAGCCCCAAATGCTAGCCTAATTGAGAGGGGCTGATAGAGTACCATAAAACTTTCATGCTTACTCTTGTATGAGAATAGAAACCAAATGAGCACTTTACAAATTATATATGTAGAACTACATCCCGCTTTCCCCAAGTCATTAGTATTTCAGATAGATTAACTAAAAATTAATTTGCTGATGCCTTTTGAAGTTATTTTGTTTGGGGCTTGCGCTATTTATCAAAGGTAAAAGTTGAATGAAGTCTTCCAGGTCAAACAAAACATTTTCAATCTGAATGTTCTAATTTATTTTAAACATTTTCAAACTTTCCAAACAAAATTAAAGAATTTACAAAGCAAAAAGATACCTAGCTGCCTAACTAATTTTGGGAATGTTAAAGTAAAATCTTAATTTATTTTCTAACCCTCTTTTGAATTTGTCCCTAAAGGAAATATTCCACATACAAGATAGGGAAGCACTGAAACAGTACACCTGTCTTTTTCATCCCAGATGAAATTGTAGAAGAAAGCTTAATATAATTGCTGCAGGCTTGCATATTGGACACATGCTAATTAAGATAGTAATTGAAATCTTCAAAATTAATCATAAGTTAAATTAAAACAATGGGTTAAGCTATGGTACAATGCCACTAACTTACATTCCAGGTACTTGTTAAACACAGGTTTTCATCTTTTATCTTTTCTATCCTAAAAGAGTAGTGGGCTCATCTCTCTCCAAAATGCTCCCATATTTAACTGAATATGGTGTTCTTTTCTTAATTCTTAAACAATTCTTTGTTTATGCTGAGGAAGTCACACTGGCTGCTTATGCTCCAAAGTGTTGTAGTTCATTTGGATACAGGCTGAAAGACTCTTCAGTTAAAGGAAAAAAATTAAAAGCACTTTCTGAAGTGTGATACAATTAAGTGCCATTATGTTATTTCACTTCTTTAAAAACACCAAGTTCTCATCTTAAAAACAAACTCAGGATCTCACAAAATAAACTATATACTTCTGAATTAAGTAGGCTCATTTCCAAACAGTAGTAGCAAACATAGTGGAAGTCAGGATTAAGGCAAAGTCACCCTTTGCATCAAGTTCTTGCCTTAATTCTCCAACCTCTTTCTTGATATTGATTTAAAATCACGCATACCATATGTATAGTATGAAACTAGTCATATTGTGCTTTCAGTCAAGTGCACAATCCACATATATTTCTCATGAGGATTTACATATTGGTAAAGATGCTACAGGGCTGATTATTTGTAGAGCAGAACTCTAAGCATGGAGATAAGCTTTTAAGAAACTGAACAGACAGTTCAGAGTATGTTATTCTCCTTCAGAAGTAAAAGTAGGGCAGAGTTCTATGGAATCCAAATCTATTTTCATTGCATGTTGTTTGTAATGTGTATAATGAGGCTGGCAATAAAAGTTACTTACCCTATCTGGCAAATCCTTTGTTGAGTGATGTTGTGGAAAGACATTACTTAGTTATTTTGGCTTAACTTAAAATATATATGCAAGAATTTCTCTATTAAATATGAATAAAATGTCTGCCATGCATAACTCGTGTTCAATTCCATCAGTCTGCTCAGGATGCTGTGTCACATTAGTTAATACAGTTCAAAGAAAAATCTGTATAATGTCTCTGTATTGGAATGCCAGCTCCTAAGATTTATTACCACTTCACAGGGAAATAAGAAATACTACCTAGCTGAAAGATAAACTTGCTGAAACTAAGTCCTCAGTGAACCACTTGTGTTCTGTCAGGCTTCCTTGGTGAGATGTAAAACAACCACAGCAAATGAACCATCCTTCGTCTGGAATATTCCCCAGGCACTAAATTGCAGTGGGCTTTATTCTGTCAAATTTTAACTAGTGATATTTCTCCAAAAATGTCAAAAGCTCTGAAAAGTACACAAGAGAAAGAATTTAAATTATTTATTTTCTGCAAACTAGTCCCTCAGTACCTAGATAAAGAAATAGAGCATCTTACTAAAAAATGAGTATCAGTTATATCTGCAACTTGTTTTAATTCAACAAAGATTCAGTTTTCAGTGTAAAATTCAACAGAATACAGCCTATGGATTTAGTAAGACAGGATAATAAAACCAAATTCAGTGAGAATACAAGTACCTATAGGTGATGTGATATTATGAACCTCATCCAAGTTATGTGAACTTTGTTCATTCATATTATACAATGACTTCTAACATTGTGTAAATAATTCTCTGTGCAATGCTTTGACTCGACAATGACCCACTGGATAGGCAAGTGAAAAAAAAAATTCTATTAATTTAATGGGGGAGAATAAGAAAACTGAACTGTATGCATACATGTCCTTGAAAGATGCAGAAACGTATTTGCGCTCACAGTAAACACTCAGTTCAATGTCCACTCTTCTAGTGGACAGAATTAAGAAAAATAGCTGTCTTAATGCAAATGGATAGAATATTATATATGACAAAAAATAAATAGGAAATGGGTCAGGGGAGGAAAAACATGATTATACCATGCTTATTGGATCTCTCTTGCAAATATCCATGAAAATTTTTTTAAGGTATAGGAATAATGGGAGATAAAATACATTTTTTTTCTCTGTTGAATACATTCTGCATAATTGCTTGGAAGGAGTAGAAGTTTCTTTTTTTCTCTTCAAAATTGAAAAGCAAGCAGGTGGTAAGACTGAAAGGAGAATGGTGGCTGAATACATTTCTGCAGTAATCCTAAAGCGATAGTTTGTATTAGTCATTTCTTATGCTTGTTTTTCAAACTCAGTTACTGGAAGTTATACACTTAATCTAATTTTAACAAGATTACTTTTTTGTTTACTGGTTAACTGTCAGCTGACAAATTGGTGCCTTTTTTTCCCTAAGGAGCTATTGGTTGGTGTCAGATGCAAAGTATTTCCTGTGGAGAAATACCCCTTTACCACTGGCATTCACTTCAGTAGTATGTTATTGCAAACATCTGGAGCACATAAGAAAAACACTGTCAGGATTCTTTCATAAAGCACCTCCATCAGAATAGTCCAAGCAAGAGAAATGCCAGATTAAATGAGTGACACAAACATGGAAAAGGACTAGAGTATACTAGCAAGAATACAAAGCTAAAAAATGCAATTCTTTAATTTGCAGGCCTACAGTGGATTTCCTACAGAGGATACAGCCTCTATCTCAAAGCCCCCTTCAGCTACTGCAATTAAAACTCCATTTTTTATGTGTCATACACCATAAAGCAAAGGTGAACATTCACACATCAAGGCTTTCATTTTAGATTGATGAATTATCTATCAACAGACAATGAATCTCTGCCAATTTCTCCCCTACTCCCCAGATTCAAATTATGTTAAAAGCCATAGTACAAACTAAGAGAAAGATGCCAGAAACATAAACGGGAAGGATCCATTACTCACTGATGAACATACAACTATATTGTGTGAGTGCCAAGTAGTCCCTTGAGGTACAAACCCAAGCACCCAGGCGCACCAGTCAGACTCTTCCAAACTCTAGAAAAATATTCTCATATTCCACTCCTAAATTCAGATAATTATAATTGAAAATATGTAATCTTTCCATTATTCAGTGCTCACTAATTATTATATAATGTTAATGTCAGCTGTTATTAATTTGGAAATTAATGCTTTTCCACTATGCTTTTTTAATTTTAAACAATATTTTCAGTGAAACAATCTCCTTGCAGATTCCCACAATCAATTTACCTGGAACCAGTCACATCATTTCTAGCAGTCTCTCAGGACATATGACCTGTCTTTAAAATGTCAGTTGCAGTGACGCATACCAGTATGTACATTTCATCTAATGCTTCTTTGAGAAGTGATGCCAGGTATTTTCAAGGAAGTAATATTTTCAGTGGATATTCAAATGTCTCATCCACCAGTCATTCAAACAAAGTGGCTGTTCTCGCTTACCTCAGCTTTGAATTTGTTCTGGAGAATTTGCGATTCTTTGCAGCTGTGCTGGGAAAACTCACAACTCCCATTGTCCCTAGGTAAGAACTATTACTAACATATCTTCAGAATCAAGTTCATGCCATTTGCTTTGTTGGTAATTACCACCAGTCTACTTTTAGCTGCTGGTTCAGAAAAAGGAACTCTAGAGCCTATGCACTCTGGATTCTCATCCCAGCTGAAAGGTACAAAACCAACACAGTGATAGAGCTTTAACTTTTTCACAACATTGAATATTGGTTTTCTTTTAAAACAGTGGAATAGTTTCTAATCTTTTTAGCAAGCATCAGGAAAAATTAGTAGCGCTCAGGTGACAGCAAAAGGCAGTTCTACCTTACTCTTTTTTATGATTTTTTTTTTTTTTTTAAACAGGATGTAATGTTGCAAAAGCTTAGGAAGACAATCCAGATCAGACTGAATTTTTCCATTCAAATACAGGTGGGTTGTTTGACAAGCCAAGCCATTAAATACTAGTAGGTAACATGTAGAGAGAAAAACAGGCCAGTTCTACTTTCTACTTTCAGAAAAGCCCCCATAATTAAACTTATAACTAACATGTAAGTACAAAGTACAAAGGAGAGATTCCTTTAAAAAGATTTTATTTATATGCTCCATCCTGTTTGCTTAAGAGCCAAAGGGTGACCTGAGGTCTCAAGGTCCATCAGATGAAGCATTCTTTCTTCAGATTTTTAGAAGGGGTGTACTTAAATATTGCTCCCCCAAGTCAAGACAGAAGTCTTTACTGTTTTGCAGGTTGCATCAGTGAGAAACAGAAATTTGTAACTTTTGCCTTGTTTAAGATTTTCGGCATTCACTTCTGTTTTCTGCAACAGGAAGAATAGAATTATTGTGGATGTTTATTGAAGAAGTGGGGAAAAATGCATCCCCATTTCCAGGATCATCTCCAATGATCATTTATTCTAAAGTGTTGAAATTTTCATCAAACCTCGGGTTTTATGTGATGCCTTTTGATGTTGGTAGACTTTCTGATTACTTAAGGTCTGTTGTTGCGATGCAGCAGTTTATTATAGCTGAAATGTTTTTTGCATGTCACAGATTCTAAGTCTTTGCACTTACCAAGCTAAGGAGTAAAAGATGAGTATAAGCTGTACAACAATCAGAGGTAAATATAAAAAATCATCTCTTTGATTTGGCATTGCCTTTGACAGTACTTCATACATGTACAGATGCGAAGGCAAGGATCTTGAATCATGGCACAGAAAAGGTCCGTGCAGAATTAATTGCCATGGCTCTCTTCTGCATCATTTGGAATAAGGTGACTCAGTTTTGTTTTTCTTCAGCACTGCCAAATCAGGCATTAGAAGGCTTGGTAAATCAATTTCTGTTTATTTTTTATCTTACAAAAGAGACACATGATAAGCCATGAGATTCGGAGTTGTAAGTTCTTATATTTATTGTTGCTTTTACTTAGTACTTGTTAAAATATTTACTATCATAACTGTGTTTTAACCATCAGACTGCTCCCTGTTCCTGTGGCAATTAGATACCAGAGAAGGGATTAGAGCCCAGATTTTGCACTCCTAGCAAGAAATTCTGATTTATAGGCTCAATCTCACACAAGCTCTGAATGGCTATTTAACTGACGTTTACAAACTGGAAACTGGTATTTCTGAAGTTTCAAGACAGCTCAAAAACCCCTCAGTCCCCCATCTGTTGAAAACTGCCCTCTGGACTTGTGAGTAGGCCTTGTCACACAGAAGCCATGTACTGAATGCACTGAGACAGACAAAGAGGATCAACTCTAGCACTCAGTGAGGCCTAAGGCTGTCTTAGGCCACCAGAGAAAAGAAGGGACATAGTCCTCTATTGCTACACGCATGGTGGCCCCAGGAGGTGTGCTGTACTTGAAGGCAGGGCTTGAGCAGGAAGTAGGCACCTAATGGTACTGATTCCACCTTCTGGAGTGAGGCTTCTGCATGTCCTTAAGAACAGGTATTTAGACTCCTAGTTTTCACAAATACTGATCTTTGAGAGTCAACAGACTCACATTTGGGTAGCACCTGACAAAAAGTCTGAGTGTGGAAAAGGGGAAAAAGTGAATATTTACATACTTGTTAATCTTTTTTTCCCTTAGCTTCCATGGTTGAAATTTCTGAAATGTTGGATTTAAAATTTGCTAGCTATGCAAAAGCTCAAAATTTCTTTTGCAACAACACATCATCAGTAGGGTAAAACTAACCTGTGTCATGATGGTCTAACCCAACTCACATTCCCTATTAGTGGGTGAACAATTCAGCGCTTGGTGAATTTGTCTTTTAAAGACCTGACTATTTTTAAATTAATGCAAGAAGGGAGCATCTTTTAAAAATTATTTTATTTTTAAAGCTTTATAATAAGAAATGGAGCTGTATGAAACTAAACAGATAGTCTGTATTTTTGTCATTTGTCAAACATTTCAGATACTATTGCCACGCTCTGATAGGTTAGAAAGTTGAGAGGAATAGTCTCTAAAGGGAGAATAAAGTCTGTCGATCCAATTAGTATTCTTAAATATTTGGTTGACACTCCTAAGTGCTAGGAACCATATGAAGACCTAAACAGGTACACATCACTCATACACTTTTGGCTAAGACCAGACACACGTCCATTCTTACACTTCTGTTTCTCTTAGATACAAAACAGTGACTTGAAGGGAAAAAGTGTTGGCTCAGTTGTGTGGCAAGATGGGATATTTGGAACTTTCAGTATCCTGGCATGTAGTTCTTTGGAAGATATCCAAAGTACTCATGTTTTATTCCAGCTGGCATGTAACATACTCTTGCCACAGTCAAGACCTGAAAAGCTTTACTCAGTAAGTGTATAGTTTTCTTACATCAGACAGAGTCACTTTTTTTTTTTTAGCTCTTACGATAGTACTACTGTCTCCCAAAATTATTTCATTTATCTGTTTTTGTTCCTTCTGACTTGATTCTCATTCAGATGGAATTTTCAATCCTTAAGGAGAACAACAAACCTTGAGGTAGTGTGTGTCCATATTGGAATAATTTTTTGAGAGTTTTTGTACATTATCTTAGGTTGAGATAAGGTAACACATCAAGAAAAGAAATTAAGATTGATCACAGGTATACATTTTAATCTACACTAAAATTGAATTCATACAGCCACAATGACTAAGCTATAATCTTTAACAGCTTTATTGAATAAAAGCATATACTTTAAATCAAAATTATTGGCAATCTATGAATGTATTATATCAAATATTGAATAATATACAGAGCAATCCTTTGACAATGAGGAGCAAGTCATTGCCCTACTCTTCAGACTATAAAATCATACTACTGTCTCCTCCTTACGACCTTATGAATCTTGAATTTTTTTCTGCTCTGTGTCACACCTGCCTTCTCTGATTCCTTAGGACATTTCCATATGAGGCTAAAGGTGTATATTTGAATTTAGTCAGGAAGATTTTATGGTGTTCAACATCTTGAGTAAATTCTCTGATCACTCATAGCCAAAATGTGCAACAGCTCACCATGTCTAGCAATGTTTTAAATCCTAATAGTCCTGCATTGCTCTTGAAAAGACAGAGACAATGGCATACCTTCTCAAGTGGTTCTCCAGCAGATGGGAGCTCCTGTTGGTTACTCTCATGGGATACAGCCCTCTCCTTACTGTTTCCTTTTGGTTACCCCTAAGCCGTTCTTCTGGGAACATATTTACGTGTTTTTTCTCTGTGAAACACAGAAGATCCCCCCTGCAATGCCAGTGACTTCTGGTCTCCCTTCCAAAGGTCATACACCTTGGATTTGATGTCACAATGCTCAAACTTTCATTGCTTCATATTTTTCTCAAGAGTTAGACATATGTTTAGCAGCATCATTGGATAGGTCTGTTCTGTCAGAAGGGAGAAAGATAAGCTGTGGACAAGCAACCATTACCAGAATGGTTTTCTGACCTGTACTCTGCTCAGGAACAGATGAGCTGCTGCTGCCAAAGGAGTTCTTCCAACTGCAGTTTGTGCCTCTCCATACAGGGATAGGACAACAAACTGCATGTACCGTTGTGCAGGTGGACCCTGCATACCACTGATCTTTGAAACTTGTGGAAATCATACCGTGCTTTCAGTCTTTCTTGTTAAAACTGTTTTAACGTTTAGCATAATTGTATTTGTTAGCCAGAGAGAAAATCTAGGACTGAGAATCACATATGCATGATGATAAAAGCATTTATTTGCAGACAAGCCTCCACCACTCATTTCTAATGTTAGAAATATTGTTCTTAACTAGCCAGGGCTTGAACACAGGTCTTGTCTTTTACACAGTCAATTGCCCTAGCCACTAAGTTACACACAAATGATGTAAGCAAGTATATGTAAGCCACACCCAGGATTTAAAGACATGAAAATTAAGAAAATTGAGTTAACAGGTAAATTAAAGGTTATTTTGCAAACATGTTACGTATAGTATATGTGCACTGAGTGGTGTGTATTATGAAAAGACAGAAATGAAGACACACTTGAATTACTAGTTGTTCTCAACCTTTCTAAAGACATTCTTATCTTCAAGAAGTGCAAGAACATATAGTTCTTCTTAAGATGATGTATTTATCTTTTTATACATATCCTTGTTGTCTGCCCTTTGACAGATTTTTAATAGGTAAAGCTGGTGTCTGAGGTTTTTTTAAATTCTTGCCAGGAAGAGGAGATAGAATTTGGTTACTGTGGGAACAGCTAGTAAGGACATGATGTCGCAGGTTAAAAAGCTGGATTAGTTGACCTCAGTGGCCAAGGATAAAGTGGCAGTAAGTGCTAGCAGCCAGGGAGTGTGCTTGCAACCCAGGTGAGAGGATCTGAAGGCCTATTCTGGATCCTCATTCTGTGTTTCTGCAAACAGCAGCTGGAATGTTGCAGGTAAGCCCTGGGGGCCTCCAATGGAGATCTGTCAGCGTACTTTGGCACTTTGGGGCTTGAAGCAGGAGAGGATGCTGCAAGCTCAGATGCGAGTGCTGGGAAGGGAGGGGAAAAAGACTCTGTTATGAGCTCTGATAGAGTAACCTTGGGAAAGCAAGTACTGCCATTTCTGGAGCTGCAAGTGATAGGGCTATGCATCACTCTAAGGTAAGAATACATAGCAGATAAGATTGCTCCCTCTTTCCAGTCACTAACGTCCTTCATTCATTACTGTACTGATTTTAGAGAAAGAACTCTGCCTGTTCTGTTTGTACCATAGAAAATTAGACCCTTTTCAGCTAGGGATTTGAGAACATAACTGCTATGAACTCTTTTAAAACCCAGCACAAGGATCATTCACTCAAGAAATTGAAAGACCTGGCTTCTAACACCTGCCCCAGAAGGACAGATTGGGTTTAAGTAACCTCAGGCAGAGAGACAGATTAATGAAAGGTGCTTCTTGTATCTCTAGGTGAATGAAAGTGGGACTAGCATCTTGTATATATGCCTTTCTTCCAAAAGAGTTCAGATTTTGAATTCCTATTTGAGATAAGTGTAGCCTGGAGCAAATCACTGAATTTATAGAGAGAAGTAGAGATGAAGACTAAATACCTCCTAATTTAGCAACTGCACTACTGAGGACCAGCCTCACAAATGCTTACCTGTCCTTAAATATTGAATAGGGAGTTTGAACACTGAACCTGAAACAGTGGTTTCTACAGCAGAATTAGGAGCCTTCCGTTAATTTCTGCCATGCTGAGGTTAAATTGTTTTTGCAGACCTACTCCTGAGTTTCCACTTCATACTTAAACAAGCTTTTGTTTAGATAAAACCTTGCTTTTTATGTCTAGAATGTTGATTTCAGACAGCTATATCACCAAACAGTGTACTTACAGAAATGAAATATTTACTAAGCAGATTTAAACAGATTATCTCAAATTTAAACAATTAAATTTAAAACATGTTAAAAAAAAATACTGAAAGTATTAGTAGGTGTTTACAGTAATACTTAAATGGCTGTGTCATGCCATACATGCCAATTGAATAAATCTTTTTAATTCTTGAATTAACAAAGCAAGGTCTTTCACATTTGAAAGTCATAGGTTATCCACTTCCTTAGGTTAAAAGATTTTAAGCAGTATTATGTAAAATACTTATGTTGGTTGAATTAAACTTTAACAAACTGAATATATTCCTTATAAACACTTATTACCAGCACATATATTTCTGTAAACTAGGAATGCATCCTCTTGTCACAAAACAGTGGGTTCCAAGAGCTCCAGCTTTCCTAAATCACACTTAAAATGATTGAAGCCATCTAATTTGCACAAAAGAGCAGTGGAAAATTAATTTAAGAACACATTTGGTTTCACATATGTTTGCAATAAAACTGTTGTTTTAAATGACTTAATTAGAACAGTTTGTCATACTTACTGGAAACTAGCGTAAAGGCATTGCTGCGACCACAAAAGTCAGAGACAGAGTGAAAAGACTGGGAGTTGAAGAAAGAGAGCAAGTGTTTTAAAATTCCTGAAGAGTTTAACAGTTCCACAAAAAAACCAACCCTTCTCTGTGTGTGAACACACATACGTGTTTTCCTAAGGGGAGAATTGCAAATTTCTTTTCTGCAATGTACTTCATCCTCAGTAAACTGTAGTTACTAAATCTGGTTTAACCTATGCTACATGTCTTACAGTGGCACCACACAGAACAAAGGGAAAACATACAGCCACTGCCTTGGCTTTTCCTTCATGGGATTTTCCACTTGGAGCTTTAGCTACCAGCAGTGTTCCTCAGAAGTCCTTTCAACACATTGTGGAAGGAAGGTTGGTGGAAACATCATGGCATAATGACCATCAGTAGTGACATTCAGTGAAAATTTCTGGAATTCAAATGAAAGTCATTAACTGTGATTTCTGCTGATGTCCCCAGAGCAGGTTTCTCCTTTCAGCCCAGGGTCTGACCTGCACTGAGGTTCCTCACTAGCCAGCAGCACACCTAGCGAGGAATTTTAAAAGCTTGCCAGACATAATTTTCTTTCCCCACAAGCTCACTAACCTTTATTCAAATGCTTCATCTCATATGTTCCTGTTTCAGGCAACTTTCTGTAGTATCAGCATTGATCTGGCCACACCACAGAGCCCAGTTTCTTCAGACAGACCCATTTAGATTTACACCTTCCCTTATAGCTCTCCCTCCTCTTTTAAAGTAATTCTAAAATATGAATATTATTTGACTCAACTTATGAACAAACAAAAAAAAAACTTTCCTATTTTCCTTGTTCTTACACAGACTGAGAGGATACCTTTCACTAGCTAACTTTTCAGCAGTCACTGCTCCGACCTTTCCACACCATTATTACTGGCTTCTGTCAAGACTGATCCCTTCAAACACGCTGTCACATCAATGGCATCACATACAAAATTTTGTGGTTGTTTTCACAGTGCTCTGTGTTCCTCAGAAATCTAATACTATGAGCATAATATGGAAGTTTAATCACACTAATGAACAGGCATCCAAATAATGGAGGTACCTCAAAGCATTTTAAACATCAAGGAATAATACACAGTAACATGTATTACTTGGGTAGTTTAAAAAATTATTTAGATATTTAAAAAACAAATTGATGTCTCAAGAGATACTCATATACATTGAGAAAACATTGCAGGAAATGAAAGTTAGGGGTGTAAGTATCTTTTAGAACCTCAGTAAGTACTGAAATGCTAGAGATGAATGAAAAATGGAAATTTCTTCCCACTGGAAGTTTCATTATAAAGAAATACCCTGCAACTCAAGAGAATTCAAAGCCGTGAATTTCTTCATTGTTTTCTTGAACTCTTCCTTTAGTACCAGAAATCCAAAGCAGATTCTATTCCCTTTTCCCCTTCCAATTCTAGTATCTTCAAAGCAGGTTCACAACCTATTTGTCTTAAGACCTCTTCAATGTCACACCAATTAGTCAGGTAAGCAGATTGAGAGCTGGGAGAAAGCAAAGACTTGCTTATCACTAAGAATAAATTCTCCATGCTTCCCTACCAGACATACTTTCCCTCCTTCCTCTGTAAATGGAAAAAAAAAAAAAAAGAAAGAGTGAAAGCTTTGTTGGGACAGGCTAGAAATTGACAGAAAATTCCCATTCAAATACAAGTTGCTTCTCTTATGCCTCAATGGTGGGGAATTTAAAGTTTTGGGACTTTATATAGATTACTTTTACCACCTAATTTTAGGTTTTGCAGGTTTTCTGTATCATACAAATGCTTATTGTAATCCATGTTTTGATTTGATTTTTCCCTGAGTGTAAGAATACAAAATAATACATGAAAATTATTGAACTGGAGCCACATTTATCATTGTCATTAGTAAAATCCACAGACTTGAAATAATACAGAAAAAAAAAAAATTAGGAAAAGAACAGCCAATATCAGCATCAGTCTCCCTCCCCTCCTTTTTTATCAGAAACTGAAGCTTTTACTGATTAAAAAAACGTGAAGGTTTTTTTGCATAGTCTTCAGAGTCAGCAGTGAGTTTGAATCACAGATGGAGTGAAATAGAGAGCTCTTGTCTCTGTCTTAGTTACATATGTCTTTGCTCAAACAGAAATTACAGTTATCAAGTCTGTAGTATGGCTTTTTTTCCCATCAGCACAGTCTTTAGAATTAAACACTTCTGTGCTGAGGACAGACTGTTGTATGGTTCATTCCTTTCCTCTCCCCTTTAGTCTAAATTCCATTAAAAAAATCTTTTGGAAGAAAGAAAGTTGCTTTGAATTTTATAGCCTCTGGAGAGAGAAGGAATTGTATTATAATTTAAGCGATGGAGAGTACCGGCAAGATTAAATCTAATCTGAAAGGAAGAGGCTCAGGAGAAAGATACTTACAATGTAAAAAAAAACCCAAACAAAAAAAACCCCAAACACCCAACAACAACAATTTTCAGGATGAAGTTTAAATTCTTGTGTTCTCAAAAGCAGCTGCACTTTTAAGAAAATGCCCATTTTTTGTCTTTAAGGAATCTATGTGACTCCAAATGAAGTATTTGTTTCTCCATTTCTCCTTTGGAGTAGGAAACACAAAACTCCCGTTCAATTTCTGGGTATGAAAAAGGCAAACAGCAGCAGTCTGTTAGGGAAGAGATGATGTCAAATGGAAATCAGTGGTCATTTATTCTTGAGCCTGAGTTGTAGGGAGTTTATAGAAAGAGGAAGAAAAATCAGGTTGTTTATGTGTCAGCAGGTTGTATAATCTGTCTGCCATCATTATTTTTCTTAACACATCTACCCATGTTGCTGCAAGTGTTCCAAGCAGTGGCATTGGTTAAAAAGATTAACTTTTCTGAGGAAGTATTTATACTCAGCTCAATGTGCATTTCAAGCTTGTGAATCTTTGGCAGGACACTAATGATTACTCAGCAAGTAATCTGCTAGAATTAGTGAATAATTGCAGTAATAAGGATTGTTTGTACAGTTAGAGAATAAACTGGCTATTCTATTGCCCCAGAATCATATGCACATATTGACTAGGCTGGGAAAATTTTAATCTTTCCAAGTCTGATACTTTTTACTTGATGCTGACCTAAGAGACATTATATTAGCATGCTGTCTTTGCACATAAGCTAGGTAATCTTCAGCAGCACAATAAATGCCAGGTCCATTAAATAGAGAGGAGGCTTCACTGATCTGAAGGATGGTGTTCCTTTTTCCTTGTGTAATATGCTGTCTTTGAGATTCAGGGCTGTTAAAAAGAGGTGGAAACATGATGTGGTACTAACACTCCAAATGTCTGCCTGGCTGAATAATAAACTATCAATAAACAGAAACTTTTTCTAATTTTGACAGAGATGCCACATGGAAATGCTTAAAGCAGTGGATAGATTCTATCCACCTCAAATACAAAATAATATTTTAAAGTTATTTTGCAGTAACTTTTTGACCCAGTAATCTGACATCTTGTTCTTTTATTATTACATGCTATTAGACTTGTTGAAATATATACTGAAATATACAAGGAAATGTGTCTTAATGCAGAATAATTGTCATTCAAAACAGAAAAGGTCAGTAGGGGACTTTTGTTGGCAAAAAAAGAAAGTATTGAAGTGTCGAAATTGCAGAGATGGGTGCTGGGACTGGATTTTTATATCTTTTCAAAATGGGCTCTGAATTACCTTTTTTTTTCTTTTTTTTTTTTTTCCTTGTTGTAGAATACTTGAATATACCATTGGCTTTTAGCCAGGAATCTCTGCTCCTTGAAGAGAGTGCTTAGGCACCTGTTGCTGAAATGGATGATAAGCTGCAAGTCACTTCTGACTGAGCGTGGGAACAGAGCAAGCTCAATTCATTATGATCATCTGTGGTGTGCTAAAAAACAACTTAGCATCTTAGTAAAATAACAGACAAGGCACCGAATTAATCTTAGGTCAAATCAATATGCTGCAGAGGAATGAAGACCTTATAGTAGACATGTGGTAGTAGACTACTTCTTGCTTGTATAGTTCTTGTTAAACTGTTTTGTTTCTAGAAAGAACAAGAAAAGAAATGGAGAGGGTAGATCTAGAAGAAAGATATTTTGGACAGACAGCTACAGCTACCCAGAATAAAATCTTCTGGAGACACTGGAGAGAGATAAATCTGTTTGGAGCAGAGTGAAATTCAAAACATTTTTTCTAAGCTTCCAAAGATGATTGACTTCTTTCCACATATTAATGGAAAGCAGAAAAAAGCTGCAAAAGTAAACCAGATTTTGTTTTCTTATGTAAGAATATAAAAAAACCTGCTTTCTAGACACTTTTCAAATCAAGAAATATTTCACAGGAAATTGTACCTTTCCATGCATAATGGTCCAGACTCCACTGCCACCAAGGCTAGCACAACTTTACATTTAAAAGGGATAAAAATGGTAATTAGGCTATCATCCAGTGACTTTTTTTTTTAATACATATGCAAAGAAGTAATCAGTCTTCTCCAAACTAAAAGGAAACTGCTTTAAAGAAAACTTCACCTCTGATTCTTCATTTAGCTTGTTTTCTGCCTTCCTGGGTGGGAAATTTTAGCCTTCACAGCCCACAGCATGGAAAGTGTTATGGAAATATGAAATATTACAGCTCTGCAACGTTTAAAAAAAGATTTATCAGGGTTATGAATCAGATCCAGCACCTGTTTTCATCACTTTGATGATATATTTCAGTTATATGATTGAGTTATTGCAAGCAGCACCATGCAGCGTACAATGTTTCTTTGATGGATTGGACAAAACTAACAGACAGTTACAGGGTGAAGATGTTATCCCAACCAACAGGCTGATGAAGGTTTTATGTAAACTGCAATACTCTATTAGAGAAAGCATCTGGCACTGACTTCCAGCAAACATCAGAAGATCTCCTGTGAATGATTTTTTTCTGGTGGAAAATATTGCCTTAGTTGAAAATATTTTTGACAGGAACACCCTGGATCACATTTTGGAGAAAAAACATGTTAAGACTATTTTCCTAATATTATATGAAGCCACTGCCAAATGGTTAGTAATTGACCATCTAAGGCAGAGGAATCCCCTGACTTGCTGTAAAATACATGGGTTTAGGGATAGTCAAATCATCCATGAGAGAAGGCTGATAATGAGGAAGAGATGATGAAAGGCATTGTGGTAGTTTCCCTCAGGCCAGACTTACAGTTTGTCTTCACATGGCAGTGAGGATATTAAAAGAAAAGGAAAAACATAGCTCAGCTGTTAGTGACAAATAGTTCCAGTTCAACCACACCGATATGAGTCAGGACTGGGAATACACTGTGCTATGTCCTGTGTGTGAAAACATGTAGTGACATTATCAAAGTTCTTGCACTCCAAGACACAAGAGGGAAATCTCTCAGCACAAAGACAGATTGCTCAGGATCCCTATTTCTAAAGTATTCTGAATAAATTCTGCCTTAGTTTAAGTATTTCTGTGCAAGTGTTGTAGTTACAATAGCACAGTGGGTATTCATCCCAGACCCAACAGATCTGAACACAAGAAACCAGGGAATTGAAGACATAGAAAGCCAGTTCTACTTACAAATATATCAGTTAGCAATAGAATTACAGTGGGTTACTTTTGTTAGCATGTAATATCCGAAAGAACTAATTTGTTTCACTTAATCCCTGGCAGAAGTCACAGGAATCCACATCACAGGAAATCCACTTTATTTAAATATTTAAATCCAAAAATCTAATTTTTCCTTTTAAACATTTCAAGTCAGATTTTGAGTAAACCTCCAGTTCTGTGAACCCTACACAAAAATAAATTCAGAGATTTACAGCATCTGCACATTAGACCATGTGAGTGCTCATAAACTACTACACTCACCACATTACTAATGTCCCTTCCAGGCTGCAAGGGAGAAAGGACTGCACAATGCAAAATTCTGGTCCAGGGCACAGACCTGCGCTTCTGGTCCCTGCCCTGTGAGCTTCAGCTGCATCCTGGGAGCCTGAGTTTCTAGGACATTGACTGAACATGAAACCCCTTTTTCATGACAGGACACAACCCCTTTGCTATACTTTTCAAAATGTATGTAAACCAACCTAGGCTAAGACTTGGGATCAAGCACAGGAATACAGCAGGGAAAAAAAAGTTTTGAAGTATTTTGAGAGTTATCTGTGCCTTCTAGTAGTACAAAAGTCTTTTAAATCACATTGTGAGAAGCAAAAAAGATTTTTCTGGCAGTTAAGCATAATTATTCTGCTCTGCATATCAAATGATCACTACTTAAAGTGATGTGTTTGAGAGATTTAAGAAGATACAGATTCCTTATCAGTCAGATTACTTTATTGGCTAGATTTTTTTTTTCATTTTATCACAAGATCCAGTTTGTGAAAACATAAAAGTTGTACTTATTTAAGAGTTACTCCAAAAAAGATGATCTTCTTTTAAGTAAAATATCCTTTGGTCCATGAAACTGTATGGAATTAGTTGTCTTTTTTAAATCAGGAGATGACAGACCTAGAGTGACTGTCTCTTCTGGATATAATGTAATGTATCTCACAGTTTAGTAGACTTAGACAAGATACAACTATAAGGTTATTTGTTTGGAAAAAGTCTGAGTACATTTGAAGGGATTGCAATTCTTGCATATCACAGCTTTTAATTGCCTTCCTGGAGGATGTTTACCGGGAAAGAAAGGAGAAATATTTACTCCTGTAAGTCTAACAGAAGGGAACGTGCAGATATGAAGTAACGTTTGTCTTTAGTCACAGTAAGAAAACATTGAATTGAAAAGGTTGGTGCTCTGCATAGAATTACACATGACATGTTAACCAGCTTCATCCTTTCATAATCCAAAACTCCATCAACTGCAGTGATGTTTGGCAGGTAAACATACTCCTGTTTGGTTTCCATAAAAATGTCTAGGATTCACTGAGTTTTTCCAAAGCGTATTATAATATCTCTCAGAGGCATGTGGTCTGAAAGGTGCATGTGAAAGGTACATACATAGGTATAATTGGTCATGGGAGTCATTAAACAAACAAAAAAATCAATTTACAGCTCCTGGGATTTGACAGTGAACCATTTAGGAGTAAACAATCATTTCAATCATATTAGGAGAGTGTTCAGAATATACTGGGATAGTTATACTGGAAAAATTTGAAAACTGAAAACATGGGAAGATTAAATCTGGAAAAAACACACTGGTAAAGGGCATAGTTTCTGAATAGCAAGGTGTTCAGAATTGGAGTAGTCTCCCTAAGAAAGCTTCATTAACTGCTTGAGTGTATAACATTTCTGGAGTAAACTCTATAGGCACAAAATTAAATTACGCAAATTGTATTAACAGGTTACTTAATCCAAAGGAGAAGAGGAAGTCACACAGCAAAGCTGCATGCAAATTTAGTTTTGACAGAAGTCTTCACGCATGTCACAGCATGACATTTGGTAACAGCAGTATTGCAAGATCATGTGATGAAAAGGAGATTTTTGTTATATTATGCTTTAGGCAGGCTCTTTGTATATATGCTAATAAATAGGAACTAGAAACATATACTTTTATTCCCTGATTTTGTGGGATCAGCGAATGTCTTGCGCTGTACTGAGAATGGTTCCTACTGCTCCTCAAGTGTGAGAGGATTTGCCAGGAATTGTCTACAGTCCTCTCTGCTGCAATCTTCAGAGGCAGGCGGTGTTTCAGATACTGCAAACACTGACCAAAGAGAAGTCCACTAATATCTAATTCAGAGGTTTGAGAAGATTTTTTTTCAATACTAAAAATTCTATTACTTAGGTTTTAATGTTGCAAAATGTTTTCCTTAGCATCCCCATTAACCAATTCACTGACTGTATTGATCAAAACTCCTAATTTTAAATACATCTAATTGCTTTATCCTCTCATTTGTGAAACAAAATGACATTAAGAAATCTGCCATTTCTTTGTCTCTTCTGCTGGATTTTCCATAGCTGGTTTACTAGTCAATTTTTTTTACTTTTCTGCCTATTTTACTTTCCTTCTGTTCACTGCAAATATGCTTTATTCAAAGAAATCTTTATAGGTGGTTCAAATATCCCCTATAATTCTACACTCACTGCTTCCTTTTGGTCTTCTGTCTTTTAACTTTTTTATGCCTCCCAATGTTTTCCCTTTCCAGATTGTTTGTGTTACTTAAAAGCCTTCTGCTTATTGCTTATACTAAATTTTATATCTTCTAACCACATTGGCCTCCGTTTCCGCATTTTCTGTTTAAGTTTGAAAAGAATTAATTTCTACTATAACCTCTACAAAAGTATTTCTGTATGTTCCAGTGTTCTGGTGGTGACTTCACAGACATTAAAGGATTCAGCAGTTAGTGTTCTTTGCCTGATAAACTTTTTTTTTTTTCTTTTCCCCTGAGTACATCTTCACTGTTATAAATCTGTATTACCTTATTGTATCTGTCATGATCATTCTGGGCACAACATCTAGGAGATGCTCTTAGAACTCAAATTCAGTAAATTATTTTAGATTATTTATTGGGACTGTGTCGTGGTTTAACCCCAGCCAGCAACTAAGCCCAACGCAGCCACTCACTCACTCCCCCCAGCCCCACAGTGGGTTGGGGAAGAAAAACAGGAAAAGAAGTAAAACTTGTGGGTTGAGATAAGAACAGTTTAATAGAACAGAAAAGAAGAAACTAATAATGATAATGATAACACTAATAAAATGACAACAGTAGTAATAAAAGGATTGGAATGTACAAATGATGCGCAGGGCAATTGCTCACCACCCGCCGACGGACACCCAGCTAGTCCCCGAGCGGCGATTCCCCGCCCCCACTTCCCAGTTCCTATATTAGATGTGACGTCCCATGGTATGGAATACACCATTGGCCAGTTTGGGTCAGGTGCCCTGGTTGTGTCCTGTGCCAACTTCTTGTGCCCCTCCAGCTTTCTCGCTGGCTGGGCATGAGAAGCTGAAAAATCCTTGACTTAGTCTAAACACTACTGAGCAACAACTGAAAACATCAGTGTTATCAACATTCTTCTCATACTGAACTCAAAACATAGCACTGTACCAGCCACTAGGAAGACAATTAACTCTATCCCAGCTGAAATCAGGACAGATTGGAAGAATTCAAAACTGGTAAAATTTAAGAAACTGGACAATGTATCTAAATAAACAACCCCAAATAAAGTATTTATTTCCTTTGGTAATAGTGGAATTATTACAGTAAAAAAAGACTTTTCAGATGTCTTCATCTGTAAGAATTTCGATAGATTCACTATCATCATTCCAATTTTTAAAAAGTGTTTTTTTGTTTGCACTCTTTTTCCTACCCTGCAATCTGTCCATGTGTATCTACAGCTAAACATTACTTAAAGAAATGAAAAGAGGAAAATATTCAAGGGGCCTCTTCATGGTGGCAACCTGCCAAGCCCATGTGGATTATATATGCTTCCTGCGAGTCCCAGCTGTGGAGCTAGTGGTGGTCTCTGGCTCTCTGGGGCAGCTAATTACCAGTGTCTGCTCACTAACTCTGCATATACGGAGTCAGAACATTGTCTTAGCTTTTAGCTTAGTAAAAATTTTGACACTATTTTACCTGTGTCAGGTTCTGAGGCTTAAACCCTCAGATGTGGAAGATGCTATATTTTAAGGATCAAAAGAAACATGAGTTTAGTTTCCTGGTGAAATTGGTAAACTTTTCACACATTCAGTATCTTATTTAAAAAGAAAACCTGTGCAAGAAATCTCATTACTGTTGTGTTATTCTTACCTCTCTGTTCTTTTTATGGATGTGTGTTGTGAGAGGAGTTGTTAGACTGACCTTAATTTATTGGAGGATTCAGGGGCTTTTTGCCTGCTATAGTTCACGTTACTCATTATTGACATTCATTTAACATAAATAATAGGTTTCATTTTGAATTAAAATTTGAGTCATCATCGTTGGGATATTTTAAAATTCCAGTAAATTATTTAGACAGAAGACATAATCTTCACAGAGCATTCTAAGTGTTTCCGACTTTGTTTCAATGAATTTCACTTCAGTTCAGGGGCCAAAGAAAGGTGACTGCCCCCAGATTGCTATGCCATTATTGCCTTACACAGAGAGTTTGGGAAATTTAAATCTTCCAGTTCAGTTTACTGCTGGACAACTTCAGCAAATATTTTTAGTAGTCTTGTGGAGCAGGCACCATCATCCTAACACATCAGTGTTTCTTGTACCACTCCTACAAAAAGCTAGAATTCCTGATATTTCTGAAAGGTAAGCACAGGCAGATTTATTCCATAGCATTTGTTAAAAAACAGAAAGAGAGGAGTAACTATGTATAGACACTTTTCCACAGCCACTTTCCAAAACTCAAAACAGAAAACCAGACACATAAATATGGGTCTTGACAAAAACACTCTTGAGTACACCCTCCATGCATAAACACATCACTTAATACTAGGAAAAAAAAATCAGCTGCTGTGAGATGACAACTCTGAGACATTCTGAGATGATATTCTGAAAGAAGCAGCTTTGATGGAAAATAAATTTACATATATGATAAATATACTACTGTTCTATGCCACATGGATGCATTTGCATGATAAAGCCTCAGTTATTGTATTCATAAAGATACATCTTTAATGAGTCGATGATCCTGTTCTGATTGCACAGTGATAGAAATTTTACTGTGTATATTTGGTTTCTTTTGTCTGAAACAATAGCTGCAATAATGTCAATGATTTTCTTTGGTCTGGAGCAATAATGTCACAAAAACCAAGTAGTTATGTATTAAGTTTTCCATGATAAGCAAGAAGCACATTCTGCATATTAGGACAATAACTTAAACACATAACATTCATGATGTTTATTGTGAATGTCATGAACTGCTATTTGGATAAATCCAGTTCCAGAAGCAAAGCTTTATCCCTGTTTCTGAATGAAATCATTCAGATTAAAAATGAAGAGAAACTCCAGCAATAGTTTGGTGCTTCTCCAGCCCTTCAGAGCCTTCAGCCCTGCCTTCCATTCCACTAAATAATAAAAGAAAGATGCTAGCTGTGAACATTAAATGGATTATATTCTAGGGCAAGGCACTGATTTAATAACAAACAAAAAAATTTCACCTCTCTCTAGTATCTAAAAAAAAAGAAAGACATGCAAAAAAAGGCCATTGGAGAAAGTGTGAACAAGTATTGAAATGTGGAAAGAGACAAGCCAAGGGGGCAGTGTTGGAAAGTGATGATCATCACATAACAATGGGGTTCTAAATCTTCAGAGAGAAAATAATCTTGGAAGAAATACATGTAATTCTGTACTTTCTCTACAAATAATAGTATCTGCATGTATTTTGAGAACAGTACAGATTCATCACCACATAGCATCTGATTAACGTCATTACCAGTGAAGCTGTGACACTGTAACATGTGGACCCTACTCCTGGCAGACAGATTAACGTGTTATTGTGGAGTAAACACAAAGTGTCAGTGACAAACTTTTCTATACCTTGTTGTCAACACCTAGTTGGAACACCTCTGAAACATCCTCTTTCAGATAGATTTGGCACGTATTCAGGGGAAAAAAGTAATCTGCTTGAAAAAGAAATCTCTCAGTCATTGACTAAAAGGCTTGTAAAAAACTGTTCCTCAGAGGATGACTCTCCCACATGGCAGAAAAAAGCTGAGGGGTTGAAGAAAACTTTTTAGTTGGGTGCAGCTTCCTCTTGATCAAATCTCCTCTCCCTGTCTCATTAAACTTGTAAGGATTGAAGAGCTCAGCTATCCACTTAGTTCTAAACAATCTCTGATTTTTCATTAAGGGAGCTGTCAGAAATGACCATAATCCTTAATTTTCAAAAATGTGCTTTAGTTCTCTCCAATACATCCACATCATTGGCCAGATTTCTGTCCTCCAAAATTACATCAATAAAATATGTCATTATGAACAGATACAAAATTCTCCAGGTCTGGTGCATGAACACCTGCTGTTTGCAACTTAGCTGAAAGTCCTCTGCTCTCTGCTCAATGACAGAGAAGCTGTGCTACCTAGGCCTCCTGTTGTTGGGGGCCAAATCTAAGAGAGGTATATAAATGTGTGTGTCATCATCATCAGGGTTTAGACAAGATTAACTAAAACAAATAAAAAAAAAAAAAAATCCCACAACCCTCCTATTTTCCTTAAATATTACTTCAATTTCTTGTTATCAAGAAAACTTATGAGATTTCCACCCTGGGGTAAATTACTATACTGTCATTAATATAATCTCAATATCTGGATGAGAATAAAAAAGCAAATAAAAATTTCTTGTTTATAAAAAGCTGCATATATCTTTTCCCCTCATGAAAACAAGGTATCACAAGGCAAAGACAAAGAATCAGCTGTCACATTTTTCAGAACTGTTATGTAATTGTGACAGTTAATAGAGAAGAATAGGATAAAAATATTAATAAGGCATCCAGATTAGTAAAGAGATGTTTCTGTGTCCATGAAGAATTATTTATAAATTGTATTTTCTCAGAAGAATGTAAGATTGCCTTCATATGGAATCAAATCAGTGAACCGGAAATCTTTTCCTTAAAAGATTTAACCTTTAATGAAGCCTACTGTTCTCTGTTCTCTACTCAATGTGCTGGATCACCCGGCTCTTTAAATAGTCAGAGCACTCACTAGGTAGTTCAGAAGGTAAACCACACAATCTTTAGTACAACTCACAACAACCATGGTGTCAGTCTTATCACATGCTAGGAATCTGGGAAAGGAAGGAGATAAAAAATAAAACCCATGAGTATCAGTATTATGTACATCAAAGGTCAGGCTTGAGTAGCTGTAAGGGAACTGTGCATTACTCTTAGAATGATCACCCAGAAAACTATTTGCTGTAGTAAGTAATTTGTATTTTCAAAGCTCTTGAGAAGTAGAAGATTTGGAGCTTAGAAAACTGTGGAAATATTTAGAGTTCAAACTATCATCAGGAGAAAAGTGACCCCATTAGGATATTTTCCTTCTTTCCTCTTCTGTCTTCAAAAAGGATAGATAAGAATGCTTGTATAATTTGTAGCCTGTAACTCTAAACTCTGTATGCTTGTTATATCAGACCTAAGTAAATAAATCCCAGATTAAGATAAATCATATAGATATAAGTATCAGTCAGGTACTGGAGGTAGAGTAGGTCCACCTAAGGATTCATCTAGTGGGTTTTATTCCAAGATGAAGTAAAAACAACCAGTAAATCTGCAGTGATGGATATTGTTGAATTACCATAGCCGGATATAATCAAATGCCAGTGATAAGAAAAGTCAAGGCTAGATACAGCATCTCACAACTTCCATTTCAGAATGGATTTCTATTAGGGCAAAACTCAGCAATCGATAGGGTAATTGCATAAGACAGAGTAGGTTGTTTCTTTTCCTGTTAGCTTGTCAAGACTCTTAAATTAAATCTTAATTCAAAGCTATTTTGCAGATTCTTCAGATTTCTAGACTCCTTACTTTACAGTATCTTCCAGAAAGGAAATAGAGGAGCTGTAATACTTTTCCAATATTTGGGAATATTCTCAAAGATTGCATCTTTAAGCTGTTTTATGAGATTTTATTCTTAAACTAATTAGTTAACTTCTGGGATAATCACAAGTCTGAAACATATAAAATTTTCAAATTGTCTGTGTGCCAGACAAAAGGCTCATAGCTAAAGAAAACCAGAAACCTGACTCCAGTTCCCCATAAACTGGGGTCAAGTTCACAGTGCCATAATGCAAAGGATAACGAGTGCCTTTAAAAAACAAAATATTGAATAGATTGCTCACTTGCAAGACATACATACAAACTGAAGTGCTGTGGTGATTGGTGATAACAAAGTAATGGCCTGTACAGGATCCTGAAAGTGATTTTTCAGGGGAAAGGGAAGGTTTCTGACCAGCTTGCTGATAGTCTGCACAGATTCCATATGCTGTACAAGAGAAAATCTCAGACATGATTGTTTAGCAGACTAGAAACATGTGGCTAGATAGGAATGTTGCTATCCCATTTTCCAGACGAGACATGCACCTCTAGTGGCAAGCAGGCACCCAGCACTGCAGGGTCAAAATTGAACATTTGGCAGTTTTACATACACCTGGAAGAAGTAACTAGGCCCTTCTTTAACCATTCTCAGTTGAAGTTGAGAATGTAGGTCCCCCCCATCCCCACACTGCACACATTTATACGTGACAGAGTATAAATCTTAGTGTTCAATAATATAAGAATCATCTTGTATTACACAAACATTTCCTGAAACATTGGAAGAAAGTATGTGGTTTTTTTCTGGAGTCTTGCTGTAGGCTGAGGCACAAATGGCTGGAAACTAGCACATAGAGAAAGGCTATTTTATTTTGTACCATCACGTTTTCAGACACTTGCCTCCAGGCTGCATGGATTTCTTTTTAGAGCTTTTGTTTTTGACTTGCTGCACACATATTTTTAACTGAATTGCTCTACAAATACAGTTAGATTCTTTGTGCTACAGTATAGTGCCAGAGTGTTGTAATTAGGTACATTCTTCCACTTGCAAATGCTTCAAAATCAAGACAGAAGTATCAGTAATGTAACGTTCTTGGAACTGAATAATGGGGGAAAAGCCAAACAGGGCACCATATTACAGGGGTTGTGATTTTGAATTCATAAATATTCAGGTGTTCCTGAACTAATTTTTTTTTCTTCAGCTATATCAGTGTAACCTGTTAATTTGAAGTGGGATTTAATGTGCATAGTGAAACAGGAGTGCCTCATTTACATGAATAGCAGTCAGCTAAAGAGAAAGAATAATTTTTTTCTCAAAACAGGCAATTACTAGAAAAAGAAAATGAATTTATTTATTTATAGAAGAAAATGCTTATTCTTACATAACCAATCTTCAGGATATTCTTTTAAAGGATGCTGTTACAAATATTATTTGTACTGTGGTAGTGCTGCGGAGGTTTCAACTGTTGTCTGGCAATTTTATGACTGTCACAACAAAGCACAGTGTTAGGAGTGGTTAACTGAATGGCTTTTTACACTAAGCATGTTTCCAAAGGGTGCATTTGAGCATGGGAGAAAGCAGAGCTGTGCTGGAAAGAGGGATGACAGGAGCTGATATTATAAGCCAAGTGAAAGTGAGAGTCCATGAAAGTGATAGTTGATGAAAATGGAAAGGGAAAATGGGAATTTCAGATTTTGGGGCTCAAAAGTTAAAAGAAGCAGATAATACTAGTGAAACAGGCATAGATAACAGAGTGAAAATAAAAAGCTAAGAAATTACTTCTTGTAGCAGAATTCTGACTTGTATAGGCAAAGCCATGGGAAAGGGTGCTGCAGAAACCAAAACATAATATGATAAAAGTCTGGAGGAGAGTTGTAGCCATTCGGCTACTTGGGAAAGAAATATGCATACCACCCACATCATAAGTTATTACACTCACAAAAGCATCAGGATTTTAAGCACATTCCAGATTAGGAAATTTAGAAATTATTGAGGAATGTGGCAACTACATTACAGATTTGAGTGACAGGCTGGATGGCAGTACTGTCAATGCCAATCAAGAAATAGGGAAAGTGGGAGAGACAAATAGAGGTTTTAGATTAGATAAGAAGAGAAATGAAAAGAGAAGCTGATCTGCAAGTTGTTGTCATAGAGATATTCACTAACTTCAGGCTTATAGATTAGATCAAATTTAGGGACAAAAATTACAGGAATTGCCTGAAGAACCATTGAACTGCCTTCTGATGCTGCACAGGTGCAAGGAACAGCTATAAAGACTGGAGACAAATCAGTAGATGACAGAGTACAGTAAGCCAATAAAGAACAAAATCTTACAAGGAAGAGCACAGATGATTTTGGGTGAATATGAACAGTAGTTTTAAAACTTGTCGAAGAGGAAGAGTCTTACATAAAATTGAGTCAAGGGAACTCAAAAACCCACAGGGAGCTAAACTGGACAAGTTCTAAAGTGGGAAACTTGACAAAGATATCAGTGAGAGTTTTAAATTAGCTGGTAGATGAAAATGAGAAAGAAGTAAGGTAATTAAGCTATTATTGTTTATTATTTGTACAACATTATTTGTACAAAACTGTTAATATTAGCAATGAAGTTCCCTTTCAGAAGAGTGAAAACATGTAAGTATCATATAGCATACCAAGTAACAGCTACCACCAAAAATATGCTACCGTGGTTGAGCACTCAGAGTTGTAAAAACATTTGGTATGACACTGTCCCAGGTGAAATGAATGAATTAAGTGAAAAAAAGTAAGGACATAATAGCTAGTTTAAATATACAAGTCTACTATATAACTTTTTTTTGTAGACTATTATAATCTCAGAACATTTTTAGAGTAGTATACTCAGTAGGAAAATATCCCATTGGGTTCAAGGTCACTGATATGAAAAACTGGTACAATGTAAGAGAAAAAGTCAGGAGATAACTATAATATAATCCTTTCCAATACTGCAGTTTAAAGTCACTGACAGTGATTCCAAATCTAGAAACCTGTCAGTTCCAGAGCATGTGCAGTATTGCCTTGACAATGGATTCTTAATAACCTACCTGAATCAAATTTACAAAGGACTTTAATTGTCATGTGCCTGTATGTTGACACGTCTCTAAAATACTTGGCTCCATGTTCAGCAGCAGAAAAAAAAACAAAAAAACCCCAAAAGAACCCCAATCAAAAAAACAGAAAATATTGTGCATCACTGGAAAGGGTAAGGGGAACAAGACACACCACATCATTTTGCCCTATAGAAGACCTTGCTGCACCAACATTTTAAGTAAGTAGTCTGTACAGTTCTGATTTCTGCATCTCAAGAAGGACATAGGGCAATTAAAAAATATACAGAGAGAAAACTAAAATGATCAGAGGATGGAGCAACTGTCTTGTGAGCTGAGACTGAAAATAGTAGGATTCTTCTTTTAGGGCGAGGTGTGATGTGGAATATGACCAAGGTTTACAAAATCATGAAAGCATGTAAGGTGAGTGACATTCACTGAATTGTACAATAAATAAAGTTCAGTCATTGCAACTAGAAGCAAATCAGTTTAAAACAGTTAAAGGAAAGTACTTTTTAAATCAGCACCTAAATAATTTCTGGAGTTTATTCTTAAATAAAGTTGTAGAGGAAGTATCACCAGATTCAAGCAGGCATTAAACAAGCTCATGGAAAATAAGTCCATAAGAGATAGACAGGGATATACCTTCAAACATCTGTAATGCAACAGCTGTAGACATTGGCAGAGGTGAGTACTATGGACTATGGAAAATGGCCTGGGTTGAGAGGTCTTGCTAGAGAGCACTTCCCACTGTCACTGGCTAGCTGAATCGCTGTGCTTACCCGGAGAGGCATGTCTATAATGTTTTTATTTTTAAACAGAGTATCCTTAGAAAGGAAACTCTTATAAAACTAAACACACACACAGATGGTATCACTGAAATCTACAAACTGACAGATTTTGTAGTGCTAGCTGGGCTTTCTATACAACTCCAATGTCTTTTCTTTCTGATGTGGTGCATATCCAAAATACCCATACCTAATCCTTTAAATCTCTGATTAACACCAGCATTTGCACGACCTGACTCATCTTTTCTGAACTCTCAGTTCTTCCTCTTGCCTTGATTTCTAGTGGTTTTGTTTATGGTGGGAGTATGCAAAATGTCATTAGCAGAATAGGCCTTTGTCAGGCTCACCTTCTGTTGCAAACTCATTCCACAGCTCTTACTGCACAAAAATGTGATCATCAGCACTACTTAGAAATAGACTGCCACATCATTTCTGATTCCTTTATTACACAACTCCCTTAGTAAACAAAAATAAAAGCAATCATTCCTGAAAGATTTTGAATCTTAACCAATTAAGATACTCAGATAGGGGTTGTTTTCTGTTCGGTTTTTGTACTCGTTCTTTCACAATGTTATTTCTGTCTCATTTAGTTTGGCTTCTTTGTTTTCCATCTGAACAGCAGAACATAATTTGAACACTTGTTTTACGGAATTTCCTTCTAACACCTATTTATTCCCCCTTACCTTATTGCTGATCACTTTTGTCAAGGATTCAATAGATCAGTTTTCACAATCTTCTTTTCCAGTGATTTGGAAACTATGATGGTCAAGGCCATGAATCAGGCCATAAGCTTTACCGATATTGTACATTTTTACATGCTTATCTACATATAAATACCTATAATTTGATTTTTAAATTATGTAGAAAAGAAAAAGTTCACTCTTGATATCTGTAAGTTTATGCTGAAAATTCTTATGCAGATACTAGTGGTTGCACTCAACCTAAACTCATAAAGGCAATCCTACTTTATTTGAATAAGTTTTCTTTAAAAACATTGTAGATATAAAAAGAAGAAATGAAAGGATCATTGTGATATGAAGTGTGATAGTTTAAAAGGCTTAAAAACAAAGTAAATTTGTTTAAATCTTTTAAATTACACACAGCACTAAATCACATACAGCGCTCTGTCCCTGCTTGTGGTGGTGTGCATGTGAGGGGGTGGCAATTCTCTACAGAGGTCTGTAGAAATGCATGAGTAAAAGGAGGAGAGATTTGCAGGTTTCTGAACTTTAGAACAAATGTCATCTGGACTAATTTGTGAATCCAGCAGCATTGCTTCAGTTCAGCTCAATACTCAGGGAAAAGTCTGAGTGGGAGTATGGTTACGGAGAGGAAAGCTATTGACCTCTCACTAATTTGTATGCTTTAGGAGTCCTCTAGTATTTTTTAGGAGACTTTTCACAGGTTACAGCGCATTTGAATAACATGGTGCAAAACATTTGTCTCACTGGAAATCAAGTCCCAGCTTTAAACAAATAACACATATCCACTTGGCTTCTGGTTTTGGGCATAGAGATGTTCAGTATGCGTAGTGTTGCGTGGATTGCATCAGCTCTTTATCACATTTATGTGACTATATTTCAGATCTGCTTGGATGTTGCTACCATCTCTTTGAAATTTCACTTTTATACAGACTGTCCTTACTACTTGTTACATCATAGCCTGTCTTTCCCAAAGTATGAAGTCAAACCTTTCTGGGCCCTAAATAAAAACTGTCCTGTTCCTATCACTTACCATCTGCTGGTTTTGGACACAATGCAGCATGTCATAATTCCAGCAGTTCACATGTGCTTCCACTGTCAATCCTGGCCATATTAAATTTTTCCTGTAGTTCTAGAACTTACCTAATGAAACATCCAATGATAATAGGCCACATATATTCACCAGCTTTATTCAATATAAACATCTGGTAATTTTAAGATAAACTTTTTAATGAAAAGCATCTGGGAATATTCAGATGTTGCTTATTGCGACATCAGGTTTGATTGTTCTTGATTTGTAAAATGCAGTGATGGCCTAAAGAAGAAAAATAATACTCTTTTTAAAGGAAAATAATCTGAATAATTCAGGTGAATATGTAGATTCTTGCTGATTATTTCTTATGCCAAGAATGAATCTCAGCTATTTACAACCATGAATCAAGCAAAATATACGTCATGGTTCTGATTTTGCTTCTTTGTCAATTGGAAAAGAACATACTTCATAGGAGTTACTAATACTGCTTTTCTGTTAAAAATCTAAATTACAGCAATACCTAGAGAATGTCTAATAAGCTTAAATTTATGGATCTCGCTATGATCTTATCATTCTTTTTGCCATATAAAAAATTCTGTTCTTAATTACAGCAAACAAGCTACTGCAATCAGATGTCACACATTGCAACTGGGATTTCACTCATATTGTACTATGTATAATGACAGCAGTAGTTGATCCGGAAAGAAGTATTGTTGGTAAGACAAAGACAATGCTTTTGAAGGTATTTGGAGGCTTGTAATGTCTCTGGGCACCTAAACATCTTTAAAAATCTGTATTCCATAGTAATTTATTGCTAGGGAACTGATTGAATTGACTCCCTGATTCCGACCAGTAATAAAGGTTGACAAGGCACCTAAGCAAGCTTTGGCTAACTACACTTTTCATTATGCACTCCTGTGGGAAAGTAGCCTTTTTTGAACTGAAAATTAAAATTTTTAAATTATTTGGTGCAGGACGAATGTTAAGAGATTGCTTGGGGCTTCAGAGGCACACTTTTAAGACTTTAGCCAAAACATAGCATTCCGCTAAAGTTTTACTTAGCAACTGCCTAGCTGTAGAAGTATCTAAGCTCAGTAAAATCCTGTTTATGGTCCTCAGGGCTATTCCGCCTTGGGACGAGACTTTCTTGAACTTCTTCAGACCCCTGTCTGAAGCCTTATCCAGCCTGCCGAAATTCCTCTGAACAGCAGGGTGACCATCAGGTCTATCATCCCAATTTCTTATTGTCTGTGAACTTGCTTGGGGTGCACTTTGTCACATCATCCAGGGCATTAATGAAGATGCTGGCCAATATTGCATATCACAAGTTTTACAGAAATCCAAAACCAGAAAAAAATGTCAGGGGCCGGACAGCAGCAACAGGCTTTACCAGCCTTGCCAGCTTCCCCGTGGCATCCCCTGTTCCTGCCCATGGCCCAGAACCCTCTCTCAGCACCCCCTCCCAGGTCCATCAGTCCATGCCCCAGTGCCACCACAGCAAGGCTGGTCTCCAGCTCCCTACAGACCTGCCCTGCCCACCCATAGGGCCTGCTGAGCCAGTCCCAACCCACAGGCTGATGGCCCGCCCCTGTCCTCTTGGCCATCCTCAACCATCACAGGCTGTGTCTGACCCTGGTTCCCCTCACTGAGCCTGATCCTGACCCCCAGCTGCACGCTGACATCCCATCCATCTCTGTCACCACGGCCCTGCCCAGCCATCACTGAATCAGGTCCTAGCCTTGCCACTATAGATGGACTCCTCAGCTTGACCTCACACCTGTTTCATGACCATGGTACTGCATTATGATCTGGACTCCTGGTTGGATCTTGCCACCACCTCCAGGTCTGTCTTTCTGGCCTCACTCAGGTCCTCACCTCCCTGTCCTCTCAGTGAGCAGCCCCTGCTTTTGCTGCTTCTTGGCAAAAACCCCATGAACTAGTTTTTCAGGCATTTTCCTTCCTGATAATGCTAAAACAGGCAAACATAATCCATATATAATTCATACATGGGTGGATGCTGCAGCACTTTCTGCTGGCACACTCAGCCTATGGAGAGAGAGATTCACCATTCAGTACATGATTTAAATGGTCATAACTCATTCAAACTAAACCCAATTACTTCCACCGTAAGATTTTTTGAAAAAGTGCCATTCTTGTGTCAGATTTCCACTTGCAAGACTCAGCTTTTTTCAGAGGAGTGTTCAAAAATAGGTCAGTTGTTTATATTGCAAAGACCTTATTGTTTCCCCCCCACTTACTCTCAGAAATACTCCAAATGTACTTCCTCAGGCTTTTAAAAATCAGTGAAAGGCAAAGATCATATAACAGAAAGAAATATTTAGGAAAGGGTGCAGAGTGGAAATCCATAGGCAACTTAATTTAAAATAGTAATTAATACTCTTCTGTACTAATGAGGGCAAAATCTCCATTTGATTCCAACAGGTTTATTTGGTGACTCTTTTAGCTGATACTCTTTTCCCCTCCTATGCATTTTTTTCACCTCCAAAACTTTGCAGAGGTGCTACTATTAAAAAGATTAGCTGATCAGCTATGGCAAAATAGCAGTTTTACATTTTCTTGGTGACAAAGGACATTGAAGAGGTCCTTGATACCTTGTTTGCCTCGATGTCTCCTGGTAAGACCAACCTTTGGGAATCCAGGGTTCCTAAGATGAGAAGGGAAGTCTGGAGCAAGGAAGGCTTACCCTCCTTGCTCCAGGAGGAGTGAAGTGGGAGCAGGTTAGAGAACATTTAAAGAAATTGAGTATACTTAGGTGCATGGGACTTGACAGGGTGCACCCACAAGTGCAGGGCAAGCTGGTCAGTGTTTTTCATAGGCCACTCCTGAAACGCACAAAGGACAAGGAGGTTGCTGGGAATAGTCAGCATGGATTTGTGAAGGGCAAATCCTCCTTAACCAACCTGATAAAATTCTGTGTTGAGATGACCAGCTCAGTGGATGAGGGAGAACAGTAGATGTTGTTTATTGTGCCTTTAGCAAGTCTTTCAACACTGTCTTGTCTAGCACTCTCATTAACAGACTGAAAAGTACTGGCCCCATAAGTGGACTTTGAGGTGGACTGAAAAATGGCTGAACTGCCAGACTTGAAGGATTGTGATTAGTGGCAATCTATCTCCAGCTGGAGGCCAGTCATTAGCGGTATAGTCTGGGGTTGATACTGGGGCCAACAGTGTTTAACATGTTCATTAATGATCCTGATTATGGGACAGTGTGCACCCTCAGCAAGTCTGCAGATGACATAAAGCTGTGAAGAGTCACTGACACACTTCATGGTTGTGCTGCCATCGAGAGGGACCTTGACAGGTTGGATGTATAAGCAGGCAGCTGTCTGGAGAATTTCAACAAGGTGACATACATGGACATTCTGCAGCAAGTCCAACAAAGGATCATGATGATGATCAAGGGCTTCAAGTAAATGACACAGATGGAGAGGCAGAGAGAGCTGGGATATTCAGCATGGAGAAGAGAAGGCTCAGGGGAATCTTGCCAGAATGTGTAGGTAGCTGGTGCAGCAAAGATGAAGAGAGACTCTTCTCAGTGGTGCCCAGTGACAGGACAAGGGGCAGTAGGCATGAACTGAAATACAAGAAATTCTTTTCAAAAGTAAGAAAAAACTTTTTCACTATGAGGAAAGTCAAATACTGAACAGGTTAAGCAGAGAGTCTTCATCTTTGGAGATACTCAAAATCTGACTGGATATTACGCTGAGCTGTCTGCTGTAGCTGACTGTTTGAGCAGGGAGGGGTTGGACAAGATGATTTCAATAGGTCTCTTCCAGCCTTAAATATTCTGTGATCCTGTGTGAATTTGTGATTGTGGTGGGTTGACCCCTGCTGGGTGCCAGGTGCCCACCAAAGCCGCTCTATCGCTCCCCCTCCTCAGCTGGACGGGGGAGAGAAAATATAACATAAGGCTCGTGGGTCAAGATAAGGACAGTTTAATAAAGTGAAAGCAAAGGTCGCACGCGAAAGCAAAGACAAACAAATGATGTTATTCTCTACTTCCCATCAGCAGGCGATGTCTAGCCACATCCCGGGAAGCAGGGCTTCAGTATGCGTAGTGGTTGCTCCTGAAGACAAAAATGCCCACCTTCCATCTCCCTTTACTTAGTTTTTATATCTGAGATGACGTCATATGGTATGGAATATCTGTTTGGTCAGTTTGGGTCAGCTGTCCTGGCTATGTCCCCTCCCAAGATCTTTCCCAGCCCCAGCCTGCCACTGAGGGGGGCAAAAATGTTGGAGAGACAGCCTGGATGCTGTGCCAGCGCTGCTCAGCAGTAGCCAAAACACTGGTGTGTTATCAACACCCTTCTAGCTACTGATGCAGAGCACAGCACTACGAGGGCTGCTATGGGGAGAATTAACTCCATCTCAGCCAGGCCCAATACAGTGATATACACACAGGCTTCTTCCTGTGTTTCAGAATAAATAAATACTGACATCAAAAGTATGTTTAAACTGATTAATTGGCAAGATAATGTGAAGGATGTAGAATGTAAACTTTTTTTGGACTGGATGCTACTATAAAATTGTCATTCTACCATTCACGATATATGTAAAAATCCTACTAGTGGATTGATTCTAAGAAATCCTGAAACATAATTGAGTTTTTCATATTTTTTTCCTGAATAAATGTGCAATCTGTTATTGTAAATAACGAGCTGGGTGGTTAAACTATATTTTGTTTGGTTATTAATTGTAGAAATGCTACATGTTTATTCCCAAAGACAGACATGGTGATATCAACAGGTGGTTCAAGAACTTTCTTGGCCTTCAAGAAATCAGACAAGACTTTCTGAAACACCTTTTCAAAAGGAGAATAACACTCATATCGTCAGGTGTGTACGTCTCTAAAAATTTCTTGAAAAATTAGGTGTTGCAGTTTATTTAAATTCCATGCTGAGCATATCAAAGAAATAAATACTAAACTATTACTAAAATACTCTGACTCATATCTAAATAATTATGTAAAAAGTATTTTTAGGCTGCAAAGTCAAATAATTAAAATAAATCAAAAAAAGTATATTATTTCTTAATGCAAAAATGCTGATACAACTTTCATTCTGCCCTTACACATCAAGGCTGTACTCTGAATGATGTAGAAGTCCCTTAGAAAAAGAAGATTATGTGATGATGTAACTAATGACAGTTTCATAGTTTATTTGTGCAAAAGAAATTAAAATAAAAAATTAGAATGGGAGAAAAAGTGAGGCTACATAGCTGTTGTGGTTTAACCCCAGCCAGAAACAAAGTACCATGCAGCTGTTTGCTCCCTTCCCCCTCCATCCAGTGGGATGGGGGAGAGAATTAGGGGAAAAAAAGTAAAACTTGTGGGTTGAGATAAGAACAATTTAATAGAACAGAAAGGAAGAAAATAATGATAATAAAAATAAAAAATTATAATAATAATAATAATAAATGACAATAATAATAGTAGAAGAATTGGAATATACAAAATAAGTGATGCACAGTGCAATTACTTCCCACTTGCCAAGGAATGCCCAGTTAGTTCCCTAGCAGAGATCCACCTGCCCCAGACCACTCCCCCCAGTTTATATACTGGGCATGACATCACATGGTATGGAATACCCCTTTGGGCAGTTTGGGTCAGCTGTCCTGGCTGTGTTCCCTCCCAAATTCTTGTGCCCCTCCAGCCTTCTTGCTGGCTGGCCATGAGAAGCTGAAAAATCCCTGACTTAGTCTAAACACTACTTAGCAACAACTGAAAACATCTGTGTGTTATCAACATTCTTCTCATACAAAATCCAAAATGTAACACTATACCAGCTACTAAAAAGAAAATTAACTCTATCCCAGCTGAAACCAGGACAAATAAACCTGCCTTTGACTTGTTTCACTTTTTTATATTTAACACAACGAATTGTTATGTTTATAAGAAGTTATATTTACTATACATATATATAATGAAGAAGAGGTTGTGTGACAGTCCTTCCCTACATTCATTGTCACAGTTTGACTCCAAACCTTCAGCAACAAAGCACAGACTCCTACCACTTTCAGTATTCAATAACTCTGTATTATGAACTTACAGATACACTTACATGAAGTGTATTTATTTTCTCCTTCCCTCTCAGTAGACTATTAATGTAAAAATACATATCTGTTCAACTGGTAGTCATTTTTCAAAGTAAGTCAGCCATTAGAATTTCATGCTGTGTTAATTATTCCAAATAAGAGGTAGAAAATAATGAAGTATAGTTTTCTGTCACTCAGTAGTTATTAAATGTAGCTATGATTGGTAAGGTTTACGTTGATCTCCACATACGAGGAAAGCAGTTTCTAATTTATTCTAACTATAATTCAGGGTTTATGCTGGACAATAATTTCCAATACACACTGTAAAATTTAATTTTAATTGTGTTTAAAGTTTACTAAAAGAATTAGTCATGAGAAAGAATTGTAAATGATACTGGCTCATCAATTAATTTCATACAATTGGATTTTCTTAATTAAAGTGGTCTCAGTGATGATTGCTGGCTGGCAACAGAAGCAAACATGCATCTAGAAAATATTTCCTGTTGCTTTTTAAAGGGAGAAGAAGAAACTGCTTAATTTGAAAAGGACATAATTCTTTGATTCAGAACCTTGAATAGGTACATAACTGATAGACATACAATCAGGATGTAAATACAAGATAGAATGAAAGCTGCTTTGTTATCAAAATTGATTTACCTGTGATTTATGTCAATTCCTATCAAATATAAAATTACTTTTATGGGTTTCCAAGAACAAGGCAGGGGGACATTTGTTATTAACATCAGTATCTTTAAGGTAAGAATTACAGTGTCTGTTGAAATTTAAAAAAAAAAAAAAGACATAATAAAGTATCTTTTTCGGTGGAAGATCCACAATGAAATAGAACAACAAAGAGGGAAACTCTGCTGCCGCATTACAGAGAGAAAGGGAGCTACACATCCTTCAATGAGTTATTTGACAAGGGATTCTTCTGAGGATCCTCTTGATCTACCAGGTTCATCAGCTGGGTCTACACTGACATTTATTATAATGTCTGAACAACTGCATGACTAGTCTAAGAAACAATAACAGATACCTGGTAGCTGACCCACAGCAGCATTAATTCTTCCCCCACAGGTACAACAGCATCAGTTGTGGTATGAAACCAGAGCATTTCACTCAGACTCTTTTGCTGGTAATTAGGGTCAGTGCCCTAATTAAAAAGATGAAACCACTTTCCTAAGTTGTGCAGTAACAACTGCAATAAAGGGAGGCAATATGAAGATTTAGTCATGAATAACTAGCTAAGACTGCATTTCACAAGGACTCTAATTATGCAATTTCTATTGCATGAGGAGGTCAGCATCCTCACAATGCTCTGCTACAGGGTTTCTCCCTGCATGTGCCAGAGAGTTTTGCGTCCCCCCGAAAAGATCTAGTTCATATCCTATGTCTTTGCTTCATTTTGCTGTAGCATTTGAGACCATTTCAAATAAAGAAGACAAAATAAAGAAAAAGGTAATTACATTGTTGCAGAATCCCTAATAGGAACTGGCTTAAAGTCCTGACATTCAAAAACCAGAATAACTTTAAGAGCTGAAATGTTAAACCCATCTTGATATACAGTGCTGTGAAGTGTTCCTTCCAAATAGCCGAAAACAGGTTTTGTTCATGAATTTACTAGGATATTTAGCAGCATTAAAAGACTGAAAATTTCACTACCTTGATAAATTTATTGTTTCTACACATATAATATTCCTCTTCCAGTTCTGGCCTTAATTATGGAAGGCATTTGTCTTCAGTGGGACATTCCACTTTAGAACTGATATGTTAACAGATCTGGTTAAAGCTTGGAGTAAAAAACAACAATTCCTGTAGAGTGACCAAAATAATGAACAGCAATTTAGCTAGCGCTTATTTTTATATTCTACTTCTACTTTTACTTCTACTTGTTTTTATCTTCCACTTCTATTTTCTAACTAAATTCTGACTGAATCTGCTTGGCTGATATTATTTATCTACCCTTTCACCAGAGAGAATTTAGGTTAAAAAGAACTATATCTCTACTATTTCCCTGTTGTGTAACTTTTCATGCACATCTAGGATCTGGTGATGCAATTGAAGGGAATAGGTTTCAGAGCACAGGCAGATCTACCATCTGAAGAAGCAGATTATTGCACTGGTCAAAGAGAAACTGGTATAATCACTGCTTAGCCTTGTACATGAAGGAGCAAGAGAAAACACCCTAAATCTAAATAAATATCATAATTATTAAATGTTAACTAATGGAAATTAGTTTGAGTTATAATTAATTTTCCATTTTAGTGGACAGTTCTTAATGATTAGCATGTTTATTGTGGTAATACTGTCATGCTCATGACCATATGCTTTTCCATAAAACATATCAAACACTGTCTTTTCCTCAAAAGAAATCACAGTTCTTAAAGAGAAGCACAGTGAAACAGGAGAGTGTAATATAGTCTGCAACAATAGCAGGTTTGCAGGACAAATGAGCTGATTGAACAAGAGTCACAAATCAAGAATGCCAATCATTTCCCAAGACTTGGTGGATTTGCTGATAGAGTGCAACACAATCCTGTACCTGTACAGCAATTGCAATGGAGTCTTTAACTTTTTCTATTATATATAAAATGTCACTTTCACCACCACCCTCCACTATGTGGAACCAGCTACCAGATGACAACAGAATAAATTTTAGTTTCCAAATCAAACCCCTTCTCTTGAGGGAGCACCTTGCAATATGTTCATAAGGATGAAGCCTGAATTTTTAAAGTACACAACAAAAGCCAACTGAAAAAATGGAAAAAAAGAAAATAAATGCTACCATTAGTAATCAAAATTTTGTGGGTACCTATTATGTCCAGGCCCGACATGTAATGCTGTACAGTAAATGTCATGGTTTCATCTTCAATTAAGTGCATGGAAGCTCTTCTATTACTTTACTTGCAACCACATGAAGTCTGAAGCACTGTGTAGTTGCATAGTCAGGTGCAATAATCATTTACCCTTTTACTTGGGTTCTCTTTGTGTATTGGTTTAGGAAAACCCCACTTGAACAATTCTAATTTTTTTTTATGTTCCATGAAATAAAAAGGATTATTTTACATAGGTATATTAAATTTACCAGCAATGAAAACAGTAGTATAAAATAGTATCACACAAGAGACTTCAGTCCAATGTTAACAGCCCCAGCACTCCCTTACACCAGAGACAATCCCACTACTTCATCTATTCACCTTGTGAAGTTGTATGACAGGGTCTGGTCCCAAGTGAGTAAGAATTATTAATCTGTCAATTTGTCATTTGTAAATTTGACCCTGTTGCTTTAATGGAAAGAGAGTTAATATCATCCAAGCTGCTCTACTGTTTTAAACACAGCTTTTGGTGTCCTAATGTAGTTAGTTTAGTGAGAAGATAATGTAATTTCTGTGAGCTTCAGTTTTTAGTCATCTACATTCTTTTATCTAGATTCTGATGTACCATCCAGGAATGTTAAAATGTTTGTCAGAAATAATCTTGAACACCACTGGAAATAAATGTTTTGAAGACTGCAAAAACAGAGGAAAAAAACCCCACATAAATAAGGAGTAAAGGAAAGAATGAAATATATTCTTTAGCAGTTCTTTGTTTTCAAAGGATCATGAAGACTTACAATGTAAGGTGCATAGAAGTTAAAGTCTTCAAGACTGTGCTGCACTCTTCAAATCATAACTGGACTATATTGATCCTGTAGAGAGTACCAGCTACTAAACATGAAGAATTCATTGATCATGTCATTGTTTTACAAAACTCTGCAGAGTACCATTTCATTGTGTGAAGAACAGGACAGCCAGTGTCAAGGATATCTTCTCTCTCACACAGCAGAAAAAATTCATTTTCATGAATTGCAGGTACATGTACACAAGTATATCTGGATAAGATTCTCTTGATTCCAACTACACTGATACAGAATAAATCAGCTTCCCACTGTGGCCTTTGACCACTGCGAAGAATCACTTGTATCCCATCACATTTTTCTGGGAATTTGGTTTTTTATCCTTCCACATACTATTGCTCATACTGTTTGCTCTTTCTAGGACCTAGAATTTTGTATCTTATGAAGAAAGAATCAGTGACTTAATTAACTGTCAATGACAAATTAAATTAAGATTGGAGGAGGCTGCAGGATTATATTGCTTTCCTTTGACCCAGTCTCCCACTCAGTCCAAAATTTATTTGGAAAAAATATACTGTCTTGTTTCCCAATATGGAAGGAAAGTGCAAAACACTGTCTAAGGCTTTTGGAATTGATGGGTAGCTGTAACATTCTTGGGTCATTAGTTGAACCTGACACCTAAGAAACACAGAGCCTTTGGATCCTTTTCTGGATCTAAGTAAGTTGTTCCAGCAAGTAAAAACTATGAATTCATGTTGCATCTTACATCATGGGCTGTGATTTGACTTCACAGTTTAGAAGAAACTGAATCTTATCCACTATCCACAGTGATAACTTCCAAGGATGCATCTTCCTGGCTGCATGCTACTATCCACTCTAACTCGAAAATAAACATAGACAAGATTATGTCTCCAGAAGCAGTGCTGCCAGTAGCTGCATAATCACAATCATCAAAGGGACAACCAAAGGGATAAATTCTAACAAAAAATGAGAGGGTAGGAGAGAAATGGAGCAGTTTGGCTCATAGCAAAAAGGATAGCAGGAACGTATAGATTTCCAGGGAGGAATTTCTGAAGGGTCCTGGCATGATGAGGTGAATGTATGAATGGCTCAGGAAGTCCTGAGATTGTTGCTTACTAAAAGCATATGATGGGAGAAATATCATACTATATACTCCCAGTTTTTATATTCTGTCCTAAGGCATAACTAACTGTCAGAGACAGAATGCTTGGCTAGGCAGATTTTTTGTATGAATCAAAATGGAAGATCTTATATTACTGTCTTCCTTTTGCTCACAGATCAGGATATCATATCTTGGTACCAGAATAGATATGAGGCACTGTTATAATTTACTTTACATTGCTCAATTTGAATGAAGCAGTGTGCCCAGCTAGTGGTCACTGATGTGGAATCAAATCCTAAGCTGAATAAAATTGTAAGGTTGAGTGCTTTTCTGTGTACACTCTTTACAAACCACACTCAGCCATATTTTTTGCTTTATTGCTAATGCAGCTGCTATGAACTGTTTGCAAGGGTTCTGGTGAAAAAAAAAACCTTTGAGGCCAATTCAAGAGAAAAATACCCAGCTTTATTCTGCATTTGAATAAATATTTACAGAATATGCCTGCTGTGAAAATGTGTGTTCAATGTATGTAGCTTTCTCTTCTAAAGGCCTCTTTCAACTGTAAAGCACAGTGATAAAATAGCTACTCAAAGCCAAAAGTAAACAGTCACACACAAATACTGTTCTCAACTTTTTCTTTGCTGCTGTGGGCCAAATTCTATTGTCAACTACACTAATACAAGCCTAAATAAAGTTATCAGTTTTAGTATACCTACTGTGGGTGTTTACCCATAGAATACTGCATACACATACCACATAGAATTCACCTCCTTATTTATTGTAATGCAGTAAAATCTTTTTTTTTTTTCTTAACAATATGACCACTAATTCAGGTTAAGAATTTTTCTTGCAGAACCCAAAGATAAGAAAAAGAAGAAAGAAATTAATTTGACTGTCATCTAAGAGGGGGCAAAACAGTAATATAGGAGGTCATTTCATTCTTTGAAAATTCAAAACTGATCTGACCTTCAGTAACTACAAATCAGAAGAAACAGGAAGAATAGAAAGATCAGGTGACACTTTTATATGGAAGAGGTCAAAAAGTTGTTCTGCCCATGCCTTTTTGAAATCTGTAACATCTGACAGTCCTCAAAGATTCCAAAAAGGCAGGGAAAGACAGGCTGGTAATATTAAAAGTGTGCCATTCAAAATATGGCAGAATAGGAAAACTGTATATACACAGAATTATGAATATATGCTGCAATTATTTATGTATCTGTAGCTTATGCATATCTTCTGTTCATGTCTTTTGTACATACTTCTGAACAATAACTTCATGGTTGTGTAAGAGAAACATGTTGAACTATGGGGCAAAAATATACTTCTACTTGTATTATATTTGTCTAAGTGACAACCAGCCGTTGTCAAATCATTTGGTATTCATACTAGATAGTAAAAAAAGTAAGAATGTTCTTTTTTTCTTCTTTTTTTTCTTTTTATTCCCTCCCTCTTCCCCCCAAAGCAAGGACAAGTTTGGGCTCATACTGATTCTCTACACTGTTGTGTTATATAGTGTGCCTGGCAGTTAACATCAGTTGGTTTAGTCTGACAAATAAGTTATATATAAACACATATGAAGAGTAGCAGGTATGCCATCTATTGAATGGAAAGCAAGGCCTTTACTGTCCTAAATGCAAAGAATTATAGAAATGTCATCATTATGTCTTGAAAAAGGTTGGAAGTGCTCTTTTACTATGTTAGATCACAGATGTTTATGCAAAATTAACGTCTTCTTAAACTCCAAGGATCCACTTATAATTTTTTTGGTTGTTTTATTTGCATTCCTGTAAACAGTATAAAACCATCTCAAGCTGACTCTTTAAGCAGCAGGCCAAATTCATTCTAAAAGCCAGTGGCATTGACCAGACAGATTTATCAGAGATGTCCTTGGGCTTGCGTAATGTGTCAGGGAAGCAAATTAAAGGCTTTGGAGGAGATGAACATTTCTGAGGCTCTTACGTTAAAAAAAGTTTTTATCTTTCTTTCAAAAGAAAACATTTCCCATACACATTAAAAAACCCAAACATTGTACAAATGTGAAGGCAGCAGATCAAAAAACAATACGCACACATATCGACATATTTCATTACAATTTTCAGTGACTGTCTTATCTTAAAGTCATGATGAAGGTAGGGGAACAATACTGTACATTTGAATAAATTAATTACTTTTTTACATGACTATAAACATCTTTTCAGTGACTCAATAAGAGATTATTATATTCTACTACTATGTTCTCCTCTGTGCCTCACTACAAAACCAAAAGGAGGGGTAAGTTTATTGTGTGCACACGTTTATAACTAAATGAAAAATTTAATTATACATAACTAATAAAATATGTGTGGGTATGTATGGGTTATCCTGAGAAAACCTTGAGTGACAGAATTTACAATACCAAGCTAAAGAAAAGTGCTTTCTCAGCCTGCTTCTCCTTACTGCTTTTTAATTAAGCAATCAGAATCTTCCCATATCATTCAGCATGAGCTATTATCTTTCAGGCTGGGAGAAATTGGTGATACTTTGTTGTCTTTGAAGATTATTTTCTAACAAACAGCTTAATGTTGAGTGAGGCAGAGATGTAAATGCATTATATCTGATGAAATTCAGATGGTCTATTGGTATTAGAAGAGGCATATGCAAGGATATATGTGTAAAGATACCCTCATTCAGAAATGTATAATTCCATTTTGGGACTGATTGGCCTGACATACCAGTGAAAGCAGAAGTGGAAAATGTTCAACTAATGTGAAAGCAGATTGAGGAAGAGGATTTTATATCCTTTTCCTGATTGTGACAAAGATTCTAGGTTTTGACGGGCCCCATCAATAATGCTTGGGACTAGTCCTGTTTCCAGAAGTTTAGCAAATGAAAGTAAGTTATCTTTGGGAAAAAAAAAAAAAAAAAAAAAAAAAAGACATGTAAGCTGTATTCAGCCTGATTTTTATTTTAGCTGTTTCATTAAAGAGGTTCTCAATTTTGTAATAAAAAATGAATACTGAAACTAGTAGAATACTGTACTAGTACAATAAATGATGAGATATTGGCACATGCCAAAATCCACTATCTTCGGTCGCTAACACTTGTGTACTCAGTAACCCACATTCCAAGTTATGTTATTTGATTATTTAGTGCCAGATAACTTAAAAATAGGGGAAGAGTAGGAGGCATTTCTTTTCCTGTTGCCACCAAGTTTATGATGATTCATGTGATGTGAAATGAAAGATAATCCTTAGTAGTCTCTAAGAATGGGATATTGTAGCATGCTAAAGCATCTCGCTCACTGTTTCATAAGAGAAGTTCCCATGATGAGTTACTTCTGTCTTATGCATTAGCAAGTAGGCATCTCAAACAATACCCCTCAATTCTTAATTGCTTTCTTGACAGAAACAAAAAACATTGTACCTACAGAGTAGTCTTGTACACTGATTCCAAAACCACCAACTAGTTCTGATCCTTCCTATAGTTTTGTAGGCTATATGATTGTGAGTTTGTTTTGATTAATGTGTAGGGATAAAAATGATGCCCAATAGCATTATTTTTATTAGCATTTTTGGTCAGGCTATGCATGCAAACCAGCATTTTTTATTAATTCAGTGTTGCCAAAGTTTAATCCTAACTGGTTTGTGCCTTTAATGCATGTACTAATTGATAATGCAGAGTCAGGAATCAGCAGAAAGAATTGTAAATTAATTAAAAAAGACTCCATGGGAATATTCACTTAATGGTGGTAAAATTCATAATTCATTTTCAGCTATTTTCAATGTTATCTCAAAAATTACAAAGTAATAATTTTGGAGAGGAAGTTGTTCTTATAATACGGTCTGCAAAACTGATAATACATTGAGAATCTGTCTTGTAAGTGGCTTATTTTATGGTGCAGTGAACTGATTATTCTAGAAGGCTTAAAGCTGACCCAGAATTAATCTTGTTGGAACAACTGCAAGGTTACAAATCTGAATTACTAATTAAAATGAAGAATTTTCTTTACTTGACCATTTGCTAACAGTGACAAGAGATCCTACCTCCTTTTCACTTCTGAATGGCTAAATAATGTTTTGCTAGGTCTCCTGTAGTCTGCTTTAAAAGAGAATTCTGTACTTCAGTTGAAAAGAAAGGGAAAAAAGGGTAAACCTGAAATTTCAATATGTCCTAAGCAATCCTGTAAAGAAAGGCATATTTCTTTGCCCCCTCACGCAGGATGTGTAAGTGTTGACTTCTACTCCTGCTTGAAGTTACGTTTAGCTCATCCATCTGCAAAGTATGGACCAGAACTGAGCACTTCTTTACAAATTTGCCAAATTGTGGTGGAATTTGTACTCTAGTGGAAATGTATTCCTAAACTGTGGAAATAGAGCAATTGATTCTAATGTAAGGTTTGTGAAAAATGAATCCACGCTATGAAAATGTGTTTTGAAAGTTTATAAGGATTTTTGGAAACACATTTGGTTTTCAAATTTTGCACAAGAAACCTTGTTGATGATGAAGGGGTTATCAGACTCTTCTCCCTTTCCTTACTGCTCCCAGCTTTTCTTCCAGTGCTTGCTTGTCTGAAATGCTTGTAACACTTGAAAGAGTTTAGCAGCTGAAGGGTCTTTCTCCAGTCCAGCAATCCTACATTTGTCCAGTTTGCTTCTTTGATTGATTTCTATAACTGTTGCTCCATGATATAAGAATGAGTGAAGTTATCCTATCCTTCCCACCTTTAAATGAGTTACTACAATTTCCCTCCCTCATCTGGCACATCCATTAGAAAACAAGGAAACAAACCCTCCAACATTTATCTTTAAAATTTAACTGATATTTTTCATTACTCTCTATAAATTTTGCCAGTCCACCTATACATCTTGGTCTTATTAACAACTATGTATACAAGGATGTTACTATGGTGATGCAACAAATTCTTGGCTGCATGTGCAAGCTAATAATGCAGACGCTCTAGGGTAAAAAAATTTCTAATCCTTTACTCACAGTAGCATAAGCATCGACATCAAGACATTTCAGGGCAGATCAACACCAATATTTGATACATGAAAAGAAAGCTATATGCTACTGAAGTGGAAGATTTTTGACAAATGACTCTCCAGTTTTGTGGTGTATATTACCATGACAGGTTCAGTGACACTTGTTCAGCTTTATGGATTCAAGAACAGAATTAAACACTCAAAGTAAAAGAAATAAACCAGAAAAGAATAAGGACAGGAATACTTAGGTACTGCAGTTCTGTTCAAAGGTGTTATTATGCAATTCATTACATACAAATAAACATGCAGAAAAGACAAGCCAATTGTGCAGTGTACACAGACCTTTGTACTGTTGTAGTAGGAATTGACACCACCATCCATTCTTCAGAGAAGGACATGTAAGCCCTGTACTATTTGGGCTGATATAAAATTGTGAATTGCTACTACTCAGTGCTCCAAATTTGCTTCTAGATTTTGTGACACCAACAGTCCTTTTTACAAATATATATATAATACTCGTAAGCCACGATTTTCAAAAATATGTGAGGATATGTTAAACTAGCCTATGCTGTTATTTTTGAAAGGTGTTTTAACTTAAATATCTAACTTAGAGACAAATGGAAAGTTCATACTGTTGAAAAGGTTAGATCATTTGACACTTAACTATGTCCTCTTTGGGAAATTTTTTTTATCACAAAACCATTAATATTTGGTCTTAATGAACATGGGATTAAATTTGCCGTTACCTATATTTTCTGCTGGATTTCATCAAAACAACCTGTGTACACTTTAAAAAGTAAGTTTAATTTTTCTTTCTGTCATGTCCAGATTGAATCCACAGATTTGTTCCATACATTAATTTTGTTTTTCCTTTAGTATGTGTGTTGATTTAGATACATGAAGAATAGTCAGTTCTGCTATGTCTAAAGTCTTACTCTGACTGGTGGAATTCTGAGGTAACGATTAAACACTAAACTCATCAGATCCTACCATAATTATCTTACACACCCTATTTAGAGTTCAAAGAAAATAAGACTGTGATCATGAGAGCCATGAAATCAGGCAGCAGGACATTTTGGTATATAACCTGGTAACACTGAATCTTGAATTGTCCTCATAGATTAAAAAAACTGTAAGGTAGACATATAAATATAATATAAATATAAATTATATATTGGATTTTATGTTCACAATGAACAACTAAACATTGGTTTGCAATGCAGAAAAATGGTAGAAAACACAAACATCCACGTGGAATGAACAATTTACATGTACAAGTCTATGCAGCTCTTCCATCTTTCCACCTTTTCCACCCAAGAGCTTAGAGTCTGCTAGACTAGTACTAAAAGAAGTACCAGATAAGCACAGAGGTTGTAATCCTTGCTCTGACTGCAGTACAAAAGAGAAAGGAAGATTTACCAGATATCCTGAGGAGCAGGGGAGGATAAAGCAAAGCTTTTCTGCTTTGTCCTGGATTCATAGCATTCCCAGCAGGGCTATTTTCAGACTTTCTGTAAAAAAAAATCATCCTCAAATGAGGGGTGGCTATTGGGCCTACCTTTGGACAGTCTGCTTTTTCAAGTTGTTGTGTGCTGAATCTACCCAGAAATAGCTGTGTAAGCCTTCCCATGCTGCTTGTGTAGTGGGCCATATTTTCTGTTGCCAGAAAATCCATTGGCTTCAACAGTGAAAGGTGTTGTATACAAATCTATCTTATATTGACAGTTAAAAAAAAAAAAAAAGAAAAGAAAAAGAGTTGTGGTGTAAAAATAAAAGGTTATTTACTTCAGATGAGGAGGATTCAATACAAATTTAGAGAAAGTCAGAGATTCTGTTTTAAGATAAGTGTTCTAGAATTATCAATCAAAAGGAAAAAAAATCAACCAAGTTGCTTCTAAATAATTATCCTGTGCTTGACATGATGAGTGAGAGACTGTTTAAGCTGAAACATGAGAACCTTAATAAATCACTTATTCTATATATACACCCTATAATGTTAGACCTTCTTACTCAGTCTATGAAGCTAATGTTTAGTACAGAAGATGACACTGCAAACATCTGTGCAGATACAATTCACAGCTCAAAGATGAAAAAATAAACATGATTCATTTCACTTTGATAAATTCACAAGAACCATTAGTGCTTTAGTTTCAGTCTGGTGCTAATCCTTCAAACTAAAAGAACTCTTGAAATTCTAAAAGGACTTTGACAGACAGCCTGCTTAGTGATCCATAAGGTATGGATTGAGTCACAAATAGTCAATGAGCCTGCTCTCTACATTTCAGAGACGTTGGCTTCTCAGTCAGTGCAGACCAAATACAAAGATCAGATTGTTCAGTTAGTTTCTTTGAAGAATCCTCTTCACAATGCTCCACCAGTTTCACGTGCTTTGCCATTTGAGCTCTACACTCTCATGTTAGGTGAATGCTTTTGGTGCACTCTCTTCCTTCCACTGCAGTGCTTTTAACAACAAAGCTGAAAAGCAGCTCAAAAAATGTAAGGTTAAGTCTTAGCTGCCTCACTATCACCTGTGCATATTTCACAAGGACAGAGAAAGGAAGGGGCCATGGACAAAAAGGCCTATTTCTAGACCTACCAAAACATCTGACTTTTTGTCTACAGAAAACATAAAATTCAGATGTCTGTGTGGTGCAGTGGACTTTGTGAACAGTTAACTCTGTAACTGTAAGCAGACTAAACAAGGTCAGCAGAATGATTGGTTCTGCTGAGGAGTTGGAAGTATTAGTCTAGGCAGATTTCTGCATTAGTATTATTGTATTACTTCTGGGATCTGAGCTAGTATTTGGATGTAGAAAAAGGAAGAGCTTTTTCTCAGCAAACCACTATATAGCACTGTGTAAACATACTTTCTGAGAGAACAATGTGACACTTCTTTTCTAAGGTATTCTTAGATCATTGCATGAAAAGCTATAGAGATCTCTTTTTTATCATTACCTATGATAGCAGATATAGCTATATTGATAGTAGGTACAGCTAATTATAATAGCTATATAACCATATAGTAGCTATAATTGAGCCATAAGTGCTCCAACACTAAACATTTTGTACAAACATATGCAAATTTCTGAATGGGTGAGGGAATAGGGAACATGTCACTAGTTACCAACTTAGTTGTGCTTAATCTGATGCTAACCAAAAGTTGCTATTGTTACTGTATGATAAAATAATTTATTTATAGAAAACAAATTACTACTTTCAATTGGTTTCCATATCAAGGAGAAAAAAAAACAAACCAAAAACATATTTATCTTCCTATGTATTTATCCTCCACTAGCTAGGGACTCATGTCTCTGGCCCCTGGACTCAGTCCTGGAACTGTCTCTTTGGTTTGTTTCTGGACAATCAATTTGACCTTTTATCATATTGACTGTATAAAACAGCATAGCACTGGCCAAACTGTAGCCTGTGGCGTACAGGGTTCACACTCTAAAGATCTAGCTGCCCAAAAATAAGCATACCACTTTATACTGTGATGTTTCTAATATAGTTTCTCCACAAACTTATCAAGTAGTTCTGACATACAGAAGTCTTCACAAAATTCTAGAAAATTGATGCTCCACTGCAACCACTTAAGTCATAAAAGTGTGAGGTTTCCAAGTTTTTCTCTATTACTCAAGTAGAAAAATAGAAGGTAGCACTTTCATTTTAAATAGAATGGTAGGCCAGCAATGACTGTCTCAAACAGTTTCATGGGTGTAGTTTTGATATGTGAGAATTGAAATGAAGTAAAAAATGGAAGAATAAGGACTTAGCTCAAAGTTTTGATTGGTATATATAGAACAGTCACTGAATGTTAAGTCAATGGCAACTCCAGAGAAGGCTAAATGTGATTGTGTTCTAATCTGGCTGCAAAAAGAAAAACAATCAAGGCCTAAAGATCAGACCTCAGGAAAATTTTAAAAGTCCTCTTGTCATCTTTACACAGCCTTCCTCTTAAAACCAGAAGTAGTAAATATGGCAAAACCAAGGGCTATAAAAGCTGGGCTGCCAGGGAAATTGTCTAGTGACTTCAAGCAGTTTTCATAAACTACCAGGTTTTCAATCAAGAATTCACAAATTATGAAGAAGAGAATTCCATTTGACCTGTTTAATTTCTAAATCCATTCTTTCTAGCTTTTTATTCTGCAATTGCATTCTCAAGTCACATGGAATTTCTGCAATATTACTGTCAGGGTTATTGTGGAACATATTACAAGGAACATTAGAAGAAAGAAGGGAAATGAAGAAAGTCCTCATAAAATCTTTCTAGAATGATTGGGGCTTTGGGGTTTTTTTTGCGTTTGTTTTGTTTTGTTTTGTTTGCTTGGTTTTTTTTTAAGCTGGATACATGGCATTCTCAGGTGCATACCTGTGACAAAAAGAGGAAAAAAAATTGAGACAGTTTCTCAGCCTGTCTACCCTGTCTGCTATGACACACTTACAATCTAAAGGATTTGCCAAATGAAATTGAATAACAAATCTGGAGCTGTATATGCCTATGAGTTAGCTAAAATTAATGAGACTTTCAAATGGAATCAATGTTTGCCATGCATGTTCTCTGTTTTTAGCATATGTCCTCTATGGGGGAGCAAGAGATCCAGAAAGTATCTGGTAAAACATGTTGCAGCCACAGTAGGATATTTTGTTACTGTTGTTGGTATGGAAACTAAAGTAAAAAGAGAGGCATTTCTATACAGAATATGAGATATTGCAGGCAAATATCATATTTTAAAATCTCCTTTAGTAGAAATTTCAAAGATATGTATTTGACAAATCACTTTTAATCTTTTCAGACAATTTAATGGGGACTTGAAGACTAACCTAATCTTCCCTTACAATGGTTGTCTGGGTAACAAACAACAGTTTTATGCTGCTTGGCAACAGATCCTTTCACACTAGTGTGAAAGGCTCTACAAGTATGAGCTAGTTAATATCATATGATATTGATTATTTTCTAGATGAGGTTTTCTCAGAAAACAAGGGAGGTTTGTTGTTTTGTTTTGTTTTGTTTTGTTTGTTTTGTTTTATCAAGGAGCACAAAGAGGAGTCTTTGAAAATTCTGTAAGCAGTATTGCTACTTTCTTTTCCTTTCAGATACCTAAAGATCCTAAATATCTAAGTTCTGCTAGTAAAATTATCCAAGCACCTGCATGTCAGCTTGGGGGCTTTCTCAGAGCTATGTGCTTGTTGATTTCAGTTAGGTACCCATGACCAAATAGTCTTGATGAAGTATTCAGTGTTCTGTATACTTTTCTTCAGTTCACTAATACAATATACTCTTTAGATCGTATCACTCATCAACAAACCTAGAGTGTTGTTCCCCCATTTTTCCAATAGCATTATGGTTAAGATAGCTACCTAAGATGGAGGAGAAAGACCAAAATTCAAAGCAGATGTTCTGTCTGCTGAAGAACATTGAATCCACTTCTCCCACCTTTTAAGAGACTGTGTCTCTCAAGTGTTCCTTTCAGAAATGTTCCATTTTGTATAAAATACCTATGCACTTAGGGGCTGCTAGAGGCATATAGTGGCATTTTTTAAAAGGTGGTCTATCTGTGAGCCTCATGGTTATTCTCATGCCATCTCTTTGGTCTGACTAAAATTTCACTATTCATGTTGATTACTCTGTATTATTCCTTAAAACTCATTAAACTAGAAAAGCCTAGGAACCTTAATTAACAGAGGAGGAAGCTACAACTGAAAATTAATTTCTAAGTTTCTCTCCTAGAATACTATAGGGTAATCAGAGTTTAGGCAAGTCACCTGGAACCTCAAATCCTCCTGTGTGGGAAGGTGCTAAAAAATATTAGATGATACAAGATGGGATAATAGAGTACTGTCTAAGTTCAGCATACCCCATTGAACTGATTTCCCACTTATTCTGAATACAAATCTCAAGGAACATGAGGATCCACTATCAGTTAAGCAATAAATGAAACTGAATACCTACCTGAATTGGAAGATTTTTTCCAAATGGTTATATGTATGATACATGATGAAAATACAGATGTGTCCTGATTTATACCCTGGCCCAACGTAGCTTGTATTGACATTCAAAACAGCAGGGTAGGAAAAAAACCAAACACCACCATGAAAAACGAAAATACCAACAAAGCTCATTAAAAAAAATTTAGGAATGTGTGATGGAAAACTCAGACTATATAACTAATAATGAAAAATATACAGAGATATCTGTGGAAAAACCTCAAATTCTTAATGTTTCAAAACTGAAGATATTTTAAAACAATAAGCAAAAATATTAAAAGTGACAGAAAATGGCAGTTTGACCAGTTTAACTGAACAGCTGAGTGACTTCTGTGTAACATTTCTTCTTGTCTTCTTCTGTGACTTCTTTGGTTCATCATAGCTCTGGCAATTACCAGTGGAGGTAGGTAGCACCACTCTCCCAGTTATGCAGATCAACAAAGAGAGAGAGCTGCTGCCTCCCGTCACTGTCACCTAGAAGCAAGGTTCCTTTATTTCTCTTTATTAATGGTTACAAGACTTTGAACATGCCTAGTATAAATTATTTCTACCCCTAATGATCTCTCCTTTATATAGGGTGAGTTAGACAGTTTCATTTATATACTGTAACTGTGCAGTGCGCAGTAACCCAGAACCCCTCAACACTATACTGAACCTTGTGCACTGGCACAGGAAGGAGGGAGGACTCCAGTCTCACCATTTCCTTTCACTTGGAAGTCCCAGCTACAGTGAGTATCTTCTAGCTGCAACACTACGGTGTCATGTAGAATTAGATTGTCATTCACATGCTTGACCACAAGGACACTAATTGTAAATGAGATGACTCATCTTGATCAGCTTCCCTGGAATAAGGCTAAAAATAGGGCCACTGGTATTATAGTGATAACAAGCTGATGCAACAACAGCTCTCTGAAATTATTGCATCTGCTAAAATAGCTAACAAACATTTTGTAAGAGGAAGTGAAAATGTCATCTTAAAAATCTGTATAAACTGGAAAAGAGGGCTCTTTTAACTCATGCATTGCAATAGTTTTCCCATTGGAAATACAAAGAAAACCCATTTGAGTTCAAAGACAGACCATTCAGCTGTGCAGCCTAAAAGTGGAAATTCCACAATAGGTGGATGTTCGTACACAAGGGTTCTGCATGTCAAGTCATGTTTTATACACCTTAAATTATATGCAGGTATTATTAATAGGTACCTATTTTAGAAAGAGTTAATAATAAGGGAGAATCTACTCCTTTTGCTGTGCATTTTCAAAGTGAACTAGTTGGTGTTTGGACACAAAAATTTCTTTCCCCTAAAATTATAAAGGAGAAGAAGAAATAGAATTTTCTTTTGATCTTTAAATGGTTTAATAGTCCAAGAGCAGGCTGTGAGCTGCTTAAACCTAGGGATGTGGAAACAGGCAGAGGTTTGACCTCATTATCTAACAGGAGAGAATTAGATATATCTTAAAATGTGTCTGCAGGGTGAATAGTTGCTTGCCAGAAGCATACGATGTATTTCAAATGCTGCATGGTCAGCTAAACTCACATGACCAATTTAGGGTATCCATTTTTTTTTTTTAATCCTGAGGAACCCCCACAGTAGCTAGCCCATTATGCCTATAGCCCAGGAATGCCTGTATGACCAGAGACAGTTATTTTCAGATTAAAGGATTCTTAGTCTGAGCCGCTGGGGCTTGAAGGAAAATTCTCCCTTCTGACTGCTAATGCTGTGAAAATGGGAACTAAACGGATTGTGGATGCCTACATTTCCTAGATGAAATGCGTTTCTAACTGGAAACTAGATCTTCTAGAAAAAATGCTTTCTGTACCATGATTAAAAAAGAATAAAGGGGGAAAAGCCTATCAATAAGTGAAATGAAGTTCCCACTTAACATTTTCACAAATCAGAACGATGATTTGTGAAAATCAGTTCAGTCAGCCCCCTTCTATTTTTAATAGTGCTTGTTTCTACCACTTAGAAAATGTAGCTGAGACATTTCACATTAACTGTTGATTTTATGCTAAAAAAGTATGATTTCTTGTTTTGTTGAGAAAGCGCTGTTCCACCATACATTAGAAACATGGAAGACATATCTGTTCTCAACAATTTAAATAGACTGCTTCTGTAGACAGTATAAAGATAAAGACACCTTCACAAGGTAATTCATACTACCCACTCTGTTTCTGTTAGGATGGGCTGATTGCTCTCTCTCCCTTTTTCTCTTCTCCTGTTACTGTCTCCATCCCTCCTTTGGCTCTGTTAACTTTACAATGATACAGGCAACTAGCCTGAAAGATTTATATCTTTCTATGGCTGAAGTAAAATGCAAAAATTCCCACCTTTTGCATTTAGCTAAAGTTGTCTGCTTGCTAGTTAATCATACTAGCTGCTATTTGTCTATGGACAGCAGTCTAGATACCCTGTAACTGTTGATTTAAACTACAAAAATATACAGAATTTTGAAATAGCCACTTGTAAGACTGTCTAAATGTTTAAGTGAAAAGAGGTTGATGCTTGAAAGTCACAAGTCACTTAGGTATTTTTGAAAAATTATCCTCTGTTTCAGGAAAGAGAAAGTAGTTAAGATTTATCCTAAAGATAAGCTTTTAAACGGATAGCAACATAATCCAAATAGTCCTACATTTTGTGAAAAACACATTGTGTTCCTGAGATGACATTTATATGGCAAAATGTAGCTTGAAACAACATTTTATGACCATGCTGTAAATCCTTGGAAGAGGAGAGGCCTCCAAGGAGAAAAAGAGTTCTCACACAACAATGGAACAAACAGAATTGGTGGCCATTTTCTGTAGTTTTAGTGAACATCTGGAACTCATATGTTTATTGTTGAAAATTGCCAAGATCTAAAACCAGAAAGTAGGAGTGGCTTGACTTCTGTTAGAGAAGAATAGAACAAATATTAAAGAAATATAATCAAGTAACACAGCAATGAGGAGTTCTACAAAATTTACAAACATGTTTTGGTTTTGTTTGAACAACTGTTCATTGTGCTAACTCAGTCTAACTACCAACATTGAACTCTTGACTATATGATAGGAAACGTCAGATATACTCAAGTATCACCCATCCTTAGCAATACCATTAGAAGACATCATTAACAGATTTAGAAATAAGGTATATGATTTTCATTTATGCAGTAAAATATTTAGAATTTTAAATTCAGAAAAAAAATTGTATAAGGTTGTCTTGTATAATATAGAAAAAAAAGGCATAAAGTTCAGTAATATTTCAACATAAAGATATCTCCTTAGAAGAAAACTCCACTAAGGAATACGTTATATGAGCAAGATTTATCGTCTTCATTAAGACTGCTCTACATTACTCTGCCACATTGTTGGTATGGCAGTTTAGAAGCTGTAAGCAGCTGTAAACTAAAACCAACCTCTCCAAATCATCTGACTTGTGAAAGAAATGGTCCTAAACCAATTCTCAACTTAGAGGCAGGAAAAAACATCCCTAAAGAGTGCCTTTGCTTGTTCTTAGCCCTTTTCTTGCCAAAGTTATGTTATGGGACTGAAATGCTTAATTATAGTAGACATGAGATAAAGATAAAATGTCTGGGTTATAATCTCTTCTGAAGTTTGAATTCAGTGTTTTTATTTGGCCTCACCTCTGTGTTATAATCTTAGAATCAGAAGGAAGAAAGAGTTTGCTGGAAGAAATGTATTAAGCATATAAGTTATCTAAAAAATAGGTACAATGTTCTACGCTGCTGATATGTTGTGAGACAATTTCTGAACATGTTTGCTTATCTCAGAAACTTTCTAAGAAACCTAGGAAATCAACATACTGGATTATAGGCTGTGAAAAACAAAACAAAACGAAACAAACCAAACCAACCAACCAACCAAACAAACAAAACCCAAAACCCAACCAAATTTATGGTTGTGTTTCTGCTTTGTCAGTTAAGCAGATGTCTTGAATCCTGTAGCCTTGTAATAGCACTTTGCACAGAAAGAGGACACATCAATGTTGAAATTTTACATGAATTTTCTGGGTGACCACAGGTGTGATATCGGCAAAAAAAAAAAAAAAGATACAGACAAATAAAGCCAGGCAAATAATTCCTAATGCCTTATTTAGCAATGTATTCTTGGGGAGGACCCTCATGAGCTAATTGAAACAGAGGCACATACATATTTTTTCTGGGAGACCTTTTTCCTCACACTTGCATGAAGTTTTGCCAGCAAGTAATTTAATTGTTTTCAACAAATGTGGTTTATAGTTTCAAAAATGATAAGTGAGTTGAATTCACACAGCTAAGGAATAAAATAGAAGTAGTGGTGTCATATAACCTCACTGATACATTTCAGGGGAAAAAAAAGAAAAGAAACACTTTTACTATGAAAAGCTCTGTTTCTGAATGTCTATGTATTGCCTTTCCTAATTTGGGGGAAAAAATGAAAAGACCTAACTTATTCTTGACTTGAAACATAGATGCCAAGATTAAGTTTGGAGCAAAGAATTTATTATAAGTTTTCAATCCTCAAAATAAGAGGGGACACTAAAGAAAAAAAAATTGATGTTACCACAACAATGGTACAAAACAGAATCATCAGCATTTTACAACAATGAACATCTGGAACTCCAGGGCCAGTAGGGAAGCACGCATATTATTGTATCCAACTACTTTTTTTCTTATGAAATTAGTTACTTCTCACTTACACAAACCAAAACTAAACAAAAACCCCACCTTATTAAGTCCAAATGATGTGGTTAAAATGGAGTATCTCCTTTGGAAAAAGCCAGTCCTGACTTAAAGACTTCAAGTAGTGCTGAATTTACTCCTTGGTTTTGTATTTCTTTCTGCCTTTTTCATTTCTCCCCATCCTACTGAGACAGCTAAAGAGATCCCAGAATTTATATCCTCAAGCAGATACATACTCTATCCCAGAGGAGTACTGTAAAACTATAATCATATATCAAGATACAACTCATGTCATTAGGTGTAAGGTGCAGTCCTGCAGACTCTTGTCCCGTTGCTGAGGCTTCCAGGGGTAAGGAGGAATCTTTCACAGCGTTTCAACCGTTAGCCAAGAGTTATGTTCCTGTTACTCTTAAAAATAGTTACTGTAATTTGTTCATTGTGCTTAGACAACTTGTCCCAAAATCAGAGCTCCACAGAAACAGGAGAGTGAAAACTGTTCAAGTAAGCAGAATATACAACCAAAGGAGCATGTTAATGATATGCAGAAGAAGGAACAGACATTCACATAATTTCTAGAAACTGAAAACATTAATCTGATTTAGTAATAGCCTCAAGCAAAGCAGCTTTTAGGGGGAAGAAAAAAGTATACTATTAGGGTTGTAATAACTAAATGCTATTTGCAATGATATCTGTGGTAGATGGAGGCACACATATACCAGGATAAATATTATTTGAAAATAGTAAAGAATATGCAAAACAAGTATGTGTTTTGCAAAACTATTATATAAAATGAGTTTTTTTCTTTTATTTGCTTAGAGTCTTCTAGAGAATAATTTGGGTAGAAAAGTATGCTGTTAGCCATCATTCACCTTCTCTGCTGTGATTCCAAAGAGTATAATAGAATTATCTCTGATCAATAGTTGTATATGAGCTAGCTGTTATATGGTATGTAATTCCCAGTGCTGTAAATGCAAGTCACTAAAGTTGAAACCAAGCCTGGGTGAAGGAAGCACGGCAATCGATGCCTGTGCAGAGCGCTTCCTTTCCCTGCTACAGCTGGGAATGACCTCTTCAAAAAGTGACACAGAGCTCAAGGAATTCAACTTCTGCGTTGAGTTCCCTCTGGAGAGGGAAAAGAGGAGAAGGAAGTAGCAGCAAAAGGCACAGAGCCTGAGGGCAAGATAGATGAATTGAAGTTGCAGTCCACAAAGCTAAGTCACAGCTACACATATTTCATTTTTGCAGTGTTTGCGTATGTGAGCTAGAAAGGAAGGCTGCAATGGGAAGAAGGATGGTGGGCTTAGGGATTACAGGTAGTCAAAACCCACCAGGCCATTTTGGACCATTACAGACATGGTTCTTTCTATAGTCAGATGATGATGGCATACTCTGAAAGACAGAGGTAGATGTCAAGGGAGGAACCAGCACTCTGAGTAGTTTTTGTACTGTACTGTACTGTTTGCTCCAGAGAGCTAGCAAAACTGTGTCCTAAACTCTGCACACTTTAGTGGAAACCTGCTGAGACTATTGGGACTGGGGCAGATTTCTGTGGTAAGAACATACATTATTTTTCTACAATAAAACTACAACGTGATCTCATAATTTGCATGTCAAGAATATGGGGTAGACACTGATGCAGTTATTGAAACCAGAATTAATGAAAAAGGAAAGTTTATTTCTTCCTCTGTGGTTATCCAGATCACAGCCATGTCAATCACTTGCTGAGTCCATAATTAGAAACTCTATGTCAAGAATTTCAGAAGTCTATTCTGCAGTGTATGTTCTCTTTCTCTAACATGTACTGAAAATAGGGATTATGCTACAGGTATCCATTCTCTTGCACCAAGCATGACAATACAGGGGACAAGAAGGATATTTTTTTGGAGACCTGGTTAAACTCATTAGATAAACACAAATATCAAACAGATCAGCTTCATGGGAAACTTCAATATTTGAATAAAAGGAAGCTCAGTAACTGGTCATGTATTACTGTGTATCCTTCAGCTGGAGAGAGAATCAAAATAGCTGGCTATTTAATAAATATTGAAAGCATCAATGAGTTAAATTAATAATTCCTCCTAACAAAGGCAAAAAACCACCAGAAGTATCCAGGATTCATTTAAGAGCTTCTTGTTGAGTATGTGATACTTTAGTAGCATAAGTTAAGGACTCAGGAGCGTGGATGGAACAGATACTGGCAGGACTGTCTTTGATCTATTATTGTATAGATCTATTGGTATAGAGAAGAAAGAAGCTTTTTTTGATCAACAGTCAAACCTAGTCAAATAATTCAAACTAAGGTGTTCAGCAGAAGAAGCTATAGGAGTTCAACTTTGCAAACAATGATATGACTAACATTATAAAAATTGATTTGGTATCTTGTAATTTGTAGTGATAAAAAATGAATCACTGTGATAATCTCTAAAATGACCCTTGTACTTTCTAAAAAAAAACAACCCCAAACAAAACCACCAAAACCCCCTAGCAAAGCAAATAAGCTCAATACAACTTTTTCAAAGAAAAATCGCTTCTGAATTCCCATACTATTCCAACAGAACAACATGGGAACTCCATTCCTTGACAAAGTCAGCAATGCAATCAAAATCTGAAATGACCTGAATTTGATAATATACTGTCAAAACTGCTTAGATATACACTAAAAAGCTTCCTGTGTCTCTGTAAGTCTCAGAAGTTAAAGATGCCGTTATTCTCATCTATAAAAAAAGGTAGAAGAAATTGCTACAGTGTATTGCCAATCGTCAGCTGTAACTTTAGACCCAAAGGACATACAGGTGAAATTATACCCAGCACTTTTCAACTGTGAAAGAAGTAGGGTAGGTAGTTTGTTGCGTTCTCTGTCTTTGGTAAATCTGAGAGACACATTTACAGCTTTCAGTACACTTCAGTTTTGTTAGCTACTTTGAAATTTTGGGTCTGACAAAAATATACTGATAATATGATATCTGATAACAAGACTATTACATGATGGTGTGTTTGATAGAGTTGATTAGGACAGTGTCCTGACCAACTGTGGTGGGTTGACCCTGGCTGGACACCAGGTGCCCACCAAAGCTGTTCTATCACTCCCCCACCCTCAGCTGGACAGGGCAGAGAAAATATAACAAAGGGCTCATGGGTCAAGATAAGGACAGGAGAGATCACTCACCATTCACCATCACAGGCAAAACAGACTCAACTTGGGGAAAATTAACTCAATTTATTACCAATCAACCAGAGTAGGGTAATGAGAAATAAAACCAAATCCCAAAACACCTTCCCTCCCCCCCTCCCTTCTTCACAGGCACAACTTCACTGCTGGATTCTCTACCTAACCCCCACCCCCCAGTGATGCAGGGGGATGGGGAATGGGGTTTGTGGTCAGTTCATCACACATTATTTCTGCTGCTTCATCTTCCTCAGGGGCAGGACTCATCACACTCAAACCCAATACAATCATCTATAGCAAGGCAATGTTTCACACCCATATAGCAAACTAGATATTGCTGCCACAATGTGGATGTTTTATTTAGTTTGAAGTTTTCTGCTTTGCTCTTTCCAAACTCTGCCTGTTAATCAGCCCAAAGATGTGCTTTATCTGGTAGTGCATTTTGTCAGGCCCTTGTACAAAAGGCTGTCATCTGCTGTATCGCTAGGATGGCAAAATTATTTGGTAGCTTCTGACCATAAGTTTCTGTTTAAACTTTCATAATGACTTCCTACCTCTTTACAAACAAGGTTTCTAAATCCAATAATCAGTGACTGTTTGAGCCTCAAGGGCAAAACATTTACCATACAACAGCTCACAATTGTCTAAAAAGATTTTTGAGGGTTTCAACACCCATTAAGTCTAAACAATTTCCACATTATGAAAAATGTGTCTAGATCAAGCTCCTTGCTTTATCTGGGAGTGGCATGGCTGGAAGACAGAATGATATTGAGTTACAGAGGGTTTTGTTTGATTATTTCTTTGCTAAAGGCAATGGGTAAGAATTGGTGTATTGGGTTTGTGTGGCAAGGTTTGGTAGCTGGGGGCGCTACAGGGGTGGCTTCTGTTGAGAAGCTGCTAAAAGCTTCCCCCATGTCCGACAGAGCCAATACCAGCTGGCTCCAAGACAGACCTGCTGCTGAGCAAGGCTGAGTCCATCAGCGACAGTGGTAGTGCCTCTTGGAGAACATATTTAAGAAGGAAAAAAAGTTGCAGAACACACAGAAAATGGCATCCAGAGAGACGAGTGAGAACATGTAAGAGAAACAGCCCTGTAGACATCAAGGTCAGTGAAGAAGGAGGCGGAGAAGGTTCTCCAGGCACCAGAGCAGAGATTCCCCTGCAGCCTGTGGTGAAGATCATGGTGAGGCAGGCTGTCCCCCTGCAGTCCATGGAGGTCCATGGTGGAGCAGATATCCACCTGCAACCCATGGAGGACCCCACACTAGAGCATGTAGGTGCCCAAAGGAGGCTGTGACCCTGTGGGAAGCCCACGCTGGAGCAAGCTCCTGGCAGGACCTGTGGCCCTGTGGGGGACCCACGCTGGAGCAGAGTGTGCCTGAAGGACTGCAGCCTATGGAAAGGGACCCACGCTGGAGTAGTTCGTGAAGAACTGCAGCCTGTGGGAAGGACCCACGTTGGAGAAGTTCGTGGAGCACAGTCTCCCATGGGAGGGACCCCACCCTGGAGCAGGGGAAGAGTGTGATGAGTCCTGCCCCTGAGGAGGATGAAGCGACAGAAATAACGTGTGATGAACTGAATGTAAACCCCATCCCCATCCCCCCTCTGCCACTGGGTGGGGGGGGGTTAGGTAGAGAATCCAGCAGTGAAGTTGTGCCTGTGAAGAAGGGAGGGGGGGAGGGTAGGTGTTTTGGGATTTGGTTTTATTTCTCATTACCCTACTCTGGTTGATTGGTAATAAATTGAGTTAATTTTCCCCAAGTTGAGTCTGTTTTGCCTGTGATGGTGAATGGTGAGTGATCTCTCCTGTCCTTATCTTGACCCATGAGCCCTTTGTTATATTTTCTCTGCCCTGTCCAGCTGAGGGTGGGGGAGTGATAGAACAGCTTTGGTGGGCACCTGGTGTCCAGCCAGGGTCAACCCACCACAATGATATATACAGCTTTCAAATGGGTTTCATCTGCACCATCTGTGTGCCATATTGTGCATGATATAGCAGAATAACATTTATAACAATAAAGTTTTGGAACACACTGATCTTTCAGGGAGTAAAGTGACAATAATCACAAAACTGCTGTGCTGGGCCAACCACGTATCTAGAATGGAAGATACCAAAATGTCACTGCAGATCCTGAATGGTAAGCTATAGGAATGGGTGAGGTAGATATACAGGGAGCACAATCTTGGGCAATATGAATTTCATGTCAGTAGTTAATTTTTACTATCAACACAAAAATCACACCAATTCACAGCAGTCTGAATGTGAGAGTCTTGGTTTGAGAAGCTCCATTCACTCAATGCGTGAAAAAGACAGTTTCCAAACCAGCAATGCAATTAACAGGAGGATGCTCCAGTCTAGGTAGGAGAGACTTTCTCTCTCAAGTTCCTTCATCAAGCTTTATATCAAAACACCTACACAGAATGCACTTGTTATCTTCTTCTATGGCAAAGCACTACTCCTAAAACTTAACTAAAAGATAGTTTACAGGTTTTTAATACCTTATTCTATGTCGTGTCAAGGTTCCATCTGAAATGTAACTGACTACTCTTACTCTTATAATTTTCCATGTGAATTAAAATCTCTAAGCACACGGTTAGTTTCAGGTCCTTAGAGAGCTAAGGTCTTGTTTTCTTTGTTTTGCAAGTACACCAAAATTAGCCACAAACCTTTTAAAAATAAGTGATTGAACAAGCCCTTCAGACTATTGGGAGAGCAAGAGTAATTATCAAACACAGTTTTCATTTTGCTCTTAAAAGATACATGAAGTTTTAATAAAGTCTTTCCAAATTATGGGAAGTATACTGCCTCAAAAAGAAGGTATCATTAAACACAACCTTTTTTTAACCTTATCATGTTTTTATCTGGGCTCATTAGAAAACAGGTTGGCACAGAAGCTGCAGTCTTTGAATGGTCATGTTTTCCTTTTAATAAATTGTGATCTCCACAGAACCCTTTGCTCATTATACTATCCTACTAACAGCCAGATCACTAATTCTTTATAAATCAGTTAAATTTAAGTTTGTACAGAGCACTGTTGATGTTGGTTGAAGTCTCATTTGCTGTCATTTAGAAAAAGAGAAACTGAAACTGTTAACATGATCTCCTTATGTGAACAAAAATGTACTGGTATCATGGAAGAGAAAGAGATCTCATGTGAAACCCTGACCTGGAAATAGATGAATATCATAAAACATCAAGCAATATTGTATGTTCTTTGAAGAGAAGGTCACAGCACAACATCATGTAAGAAGATGCTATGTTACTGACTGACCCAGTCCTTTGTAATGACAACTGTCTGGACAAAGAAAATCTCCTCTGGTGGGCCCTGCAAAATAGATACACATATGCCTCAAATCTAGAAACCTTTACTAAGTGGGTACAAATTCTATATCTAGAAGTGAACCACAAATCAAACCCACAAAGCTGAACATTTACAAATGTTTGGAGAGAAGAGTCATGTTCCTAAGTAAGACTCAGATTCTAATTTCACACCTGGATTTTTTACTTAAGAAATCTCAGTGACTAATATTTTTGTGTATATATGGAATTTTTTAAAACCCAAGCTTTGTGACTTGAGGCCCTTTTGATAGAGGCAGATATTCATGTTCCACAAACCCTCACCAAAAAGAGAAAATTATTCACTTTCATGTGACTATATTGAAAAAAAGGAAAGATTTGCTCTTTCATAAGGCACATAATAATACTAATAAAGCCAGAGACTCTAACATATTAAAGGTTCGAATCCTTCACAAGGGTTGATGTTTGTCACATTGCAACTCACCATTTTAAAAAGAAACACAAGGAGAGGAAATGTTATTATGAATTCTCCAAGCAAGCTAAATTAGTTTCCATGGCAAAAATGAATCTAGTGATGATTGGTACAGCAGTGATGATGTTATTACAGTGTAAAGTAGAACATGCTCGTTTCAAAAGGCTTTTATAATCCCCTTGATAATACAATATAACATCCAAATAACCACTATTGAAGCATGAGTTAATGACTAAAATACAGAAGGTTCAGCATGAAACTTCCAGAAATTGCTGTGAAGGCCTTAAATTCATTTGTTTATCCAAACTTTCCTGAAGCAGCCAGACACCTTCTTTTATATAAATTTTGATCCCTTCCCTCTTTTAGGAATATTGCCTAAAAAGTATCCAACCAGTGCAAACAAGCTATTTGTCTGCTCCATTTCTGTTTTAGAGGCCATATCTTCAAAGAGGAGAACTGTGTTGAAACAAAACTGAAAAGATGGTTTACCTGTATTCAGACACTAAAGGAACTCAGGCTTTTCTTATTTGTGTGGACTTGGGAGATTCATTCCTTTGTTTGCTACACTTTTTACTTACTGTTACATGCGATTTTACTTAGAGACAGCAAGATTTAAACCTTTCAGCATTTCCATAAGCATTGCCTCAGAGGAACATATAAAGGGAAGATGACAGGCCATCTGTTGGTCTGTATTCCTTTTAAGATAGTGCTACTTTTATTCAATGTGCTGTTAGTTCGTGGGACAGCCAAAACTTGAAGATTATTTTGCTTTCTACCACTGCAGCTTCTTTGACAGGGTGCATGCATCACAAAAGCAGACCTGTACCTTCTGTGATTTTGTCTTCCTCTCAAATGATCTGAATTTTACTCACCAGTAACTGCAAGTGAGGCAGTGATATCAATTTTGTCCCAAACAAGTCCAATTTCCAGGACTCAAAAATGCTGGTGTAGGAATTTGGGGCATAAGTGATGAAATTTAGAAACTCACTACTCTGTAATGTTCTACACAAAATACTATTGGCAACACTATTATTTGTTGTTTTCCAGTGTTATTCATACTTGTCACACACATAAAGCATGCACACAATGAGCAAGATCTTTCACTAGGTGTTCTCTGAACAACAGTTAGCATAGACTGGTTTCCACAGATAGTTTTCCTGCAACAATCCCAGATCCTGCCATCCTTCAGCTACCCTGCACCTCTGCCCTGTTGTACTAGACTTTCCAGGATTTAAAGCCCCTTCCAACGTCCTTCATCACCAGCTGGGCAAGTGGCAGCATGCTGTGGCTGGCTCCAAGCTAACCGTGTGATGGGCTGGCAAGTTTGCTAATGTGCTAGCCAACAGGCCAAATGGAAGCAATAGCTGCAGAGCTCAAACTGCAGCTTGTCTCTCTGCAGTGGCAGTCATTTGGACATCTTTCCTCTACTTATTCATCAATTTACAGAATATGTACCTCTATCTATCTGTTGTATTTGATGTAAATTAAGCAATATGTTCGCAAAATAGTTGCAGGATCTAAGGAATAAACAAGTGGGCAAGCAGTGTTATATTTCTAAGTTTTACTTCCTTAGGAGATCAGATTAAGTTTTGGGAACTGCTGCAGATTGACACTCAGTAGTGCTTCCTTTACCTTGGCTGCTATATTTCCAACATGAACAGCCAACATGAAATATTTCAGGGAGTACTTCTCACACCTGTGCAGTATTACCATATCACTGCATTTCAGAGGCTATTGGGGAGAAGTACCTTAAGCACGGGAGACTGAAGAGTTTAAAACCTTTATGACAATGTTAGCCCAAAAGTCCTATTCAACAATTACAAACTCAGGACATATAACTCAGTTCATCTATGTCTGACTCTTCTATTTGCCTGAAATCATGATATTATTTAGACAAATGTATTCTCTTCTTAAGTAATTATTTCCAGTGAGACATTGTCATTCTAGAAGATGACAAAGGCAGAACTTTCCTGCATCAGACTAGTGTAAAATACTTCCATGACAAGAAACGACAAAAAAGTATGCAGATTGTTTTGCATTAAGAAGCAGTATCTGTCATGCCTGTGAATAGTGCTGAGGATGATATTACTCCTCCACAGAAGATCTGTTGACATTTTTAACTTTGCATGCATCCAAATCGCATTGCTTTTTAAAGCACCACTAGAGATTCAAGAACAAATACAGCCTGTAGCTAGCTCCAGAGTCCCACTGTTCCTTGGTCCGTTCATTATCTGACTGTCTGCCAAGCATCAAATCTTTTCTTCAGATCTAAAATTGATTAGAATAATATTAGTATTAAGAGATTTGTTGCAAACATCAGTCTAGGTGACTATTTTCATAAAAGAGAAATTCTGCTTCACACAGCTCTCTTCTTGATTTCTACCTGGCCTTCTAAACTGTGAATGCTGCCAGCCCACTTAAACTCTCTGTCTGCTCCTACAGGCTAAGCGTTTTCATGTCATGCCCAGCAACATTGGCTACAACAGTGGAAAATGTGCAGCTGAAGTTAGGTGGAGCAACAGATTGTATCTATTAATTAAATTGATACTTATATATCTCTCTTTTGGTACTAATATATTGGCTTTAAAAAAATTACAAACAACATTTAACAAATTTAACGTGGATATAATGTACACCAGAAACCTGAGAAATGACTGGAAATCTATGTACTTTTCACAATGGCATGAAAATTCTTGTTATTGTATAGGGGACTGTTTGCACCCAGATGATGTTGAAGTAAGAAAATAGAGAAACTAATCTTTATTCTTTATTATTGCACTAGCTTTGTGCATTGCTCTGCAGAACTTAGTAGTGCTATTGCAGCAATATCTTGAACCTCACATTTTACAGGGACAATTGCATTCAGACTGAGGAGAAAAAAACCCTGACTTTACTTGCCAGCAGCATATGTGAAAGTTTGATTCTTTAATTGCTTAATTTTATTTGGAGACAGATGAACAGAAAAGAGAGAACATGTATAGCATGTGCATGTGCATTAGGTAGACCCTATTTTGAACAGAACCCCAAATGGGAGAGTTTGAAATAATGCCAATCGCAGCAACATCTAGAATTTACATTATTATTTTTCATAAAACATAGAAAAGTACAAAATTTAAGACTTTTTCTATTAGTGTTCTTGGTCAAAAAGGTAAACAGAACTGAAAAGCAGAATTTAGACATAACATTGAGTTGTTATTTTCCATTATATATTAATTTATTTAGTGATTATTTCCCACAATATTCTCAAGACTTTCTAAAACTCTTCAATTATACCAAGTTTATTAGTACTCCATGAATGGCACTTAATGAGTTAATCTGTGGCTTTCTGATAACTAGGGAATTAGTTATCTCCGGTCAAATCCTAGAGAAACTTTTCTCAGACAACTAGGAATTCCCTCAAATGTGCCACACCAAAGAGCTTATTATGTCAGAGCAAGCACAATCTAGCCCTGTATGTATAGCAGTCCTTGTAAGGTAAAGTTCAAACCTTATAAAATGAATGTAGTGGAACTTGCAGGTTAAAAGACATTAATTGACATCTTATTCAGAAATCTAAAATTTATGACAATATTTGAGCTCCATAAAACCCTTAGAGCTTCTCAGAAATCTCTTATCTGGAGCATGATCTGACTTTGAAGTTAGCTCTGCTTTTAGCAATAGGTTGCAGTAGAGATGTCAAGGGGTTTCTTCCAACCTAAATTATTGTGTAATTGTATGATTGAATGGTAGAAAGCTACTTAGTGTGGATTGTGCTGGGATGTGAACTTCTGAAGGATGTAGAATGTAGAAAAGGAGGTTTACATTTGGCTAGTTGTTTATTTTTTTTTTAGTGCCTAGCTGCATTCTCAGTATATTAGAAAAAAAAAACCTGAAAGAATCTCTGAGCTTAAGTGATTGTAACATATTATATGGATAAAGTAAGATAATCTCCAATTTATAGTCTCTTGGCTGGAAAAGACCAGAAGAATTCTGTGATGACCTTAGGCAATGCCATTGCATAAAGCAAAAGCGTAATGAATAAGGAACACAAAATCAAGGGTGTATGACATCAGAGAACTTCTTATGCCTTGGAAAAGGGACAGAGACAAAGCCAGGAGGATGTGCTAAGCCCTTACTATTTCTTCAAGCCATTCTTCAGCTTTAGGAGACACTCTCAAATTATCAAGATTTTAAACATCAGAGACTATAAAAATCAAAGACCCCAAAATTCTATTTTGGTCTACATATTATTTGATAAAGGAAACATTAGGAAGCAGTGAAAAGAGCAGAAGCAAAACAAGGTGCTACCAGGATTTGCTTTCATCCTGTTCCTTCTTCTTTCCCTCCAGGTTCACTTTCTTTGCTCAGACTTTCCCTGTATAATCTGCTTTCCATATGTCTCTAAAATATACAGCATGCAGTATACATAGACTTCTAGTATATGAAGACACATCTTAGGGGGTAAGAAACATTAAAGGAAACTGGAATTAAACCAAGATGCAATAACTTTTCCATTTTCAGATTTCTAAGTAGTAGTTTGGGAAAAATGAATCCCTGTTCTGCCAATGGACAGCACATTTTATTTTTGATCTTTAGTTTGATTGTAGCTTAATAGATTTAAATCAACATATGGCCTGCAAGGAAATACAAATTTAAATGAAATGTAACTCTTCTTTTTGGCATAAACTTAATTTGGAACATGATTTTTAGAAGTCTTTCAAAGCAACACAACAGAAATATTAATAAAAATCTCCCTAGATGTTAGGGTAGCCGGTTAAGGAGGAAAAAGACAAACCCTAAAATGCTTTATTGCCGATATATGTTCAAATATACCAAAACATATCAGAAATCAGTACTACATACAGAAATGTAAGTATTACTGGTATCTTATGATCACAGGTCAAAAATGCTTGCATGGCAAACACAGAAACTGATAGCTATGTGTATTGGGTATGCATGGCAAGGTTTTGGTAGCGGGGGGGCTACAGGGGTGGCCTCTGTGAGAAGCTGCTGGAACCTTCCCCTGTGTCCGACAGAGCCAATGCCAGCTGGCTCCAAGATGGACCTGCCACTGACCAAGGCCGAGCCCATCAGCAACAGTGGTAGCACCTCTGGGAGAACATATTTAAGAAGGGGGAAAAAAACTTCACAACAGAAACTGCAGCCGGAGAAAGAATCAAGAATATGCGAGAGAAACAACCCTGCAGACCCCCAGGTCAGTGAAGAAGGAGGGGGAGGAGATGCTCCAGGTGCCAGAGCAGAGATTCCCCTGCAGCCCGTGGTGAAGACCATGGTGAGGCAGGCTGTCCCCCTGCAGCCCATGGAGGTCCACAGTGGAGCAGATATCCACCTGCAACCTGTGGAGGACCCCACGCTGGAGCAGGTGGATGCCCGAAGAAGGCTGTGACCCTGTGGGAAGCCCGCACTGGAGCAGGCTCCTAGCAGGACCTGTGGCCCTGTGGAGAGAGGAGCCCACGCTGGAGCAGGTTTTCTGGCAGGACTTGTGACCCTGAAGGAGACCCACACTGGAGCAGTCTGTGCCTGAAGGACTGCAGCCCATGGGAGGGACCCCAGGCTGGAGCAGTCCGTGAAGAACTGCAGCCTGTGGAAAGGACCCATGTTGGAGAAGTCCATGGAGGACTGTCTCCCGTGGCAGGGACCCCATGCTGGAGCAGGGGAAGAGTGAGGAGTCCTCCGCTTGAGGAGGAAGAAGCAGCAGAGACAACGTGTGATGAACTGACCCCAACCCCCATTCACCGACCCCCTGTGCTGCTGCAGGGGAGAAGGTAGAGAAAATCAGGAGTGGAGTTAAGCCAGGGAGGAATGGAGGGGTGGGAGGTAGGTTTTTTAAGATTGGGTTTTTATTTCTCATTACCCTACTCTTATTTGATTAGTACTAAATTAAATTAATTTCCCTGAGTTGAGTCTGTTTTGCCCATGATGGTAATTGGCGAGTGATCTCTCACTGTCCTTATCTCGACCCATGAGCCTACCATTATATTTATCTTTCCCCTGTCCAGCTGAGGAGGGGGAGTGGTAGATCTGCTTTGGTGGGCACCTGGCATCCAGCCAGGGCCTACCCACCATACTATGTCATCTTCTTCATGAAACAGTAAGTTTCCACACAAGATAGCAATTTCTGGTGGCATACCTCCTCCTCAGGCTTATTTTTTTCTATTCTCAGTTTACTATGCAATAGGTTTCTGATCCCTTAGCAAGACAAAACCCAAAGAAACGGCTTTTACTTTTAAATCATTACTTATTTAGACATTAACTATGAGTTTTGGTCAATCTTTTCTTTTTTAAAATATACTTCTCTTGTTGTCTCTTGCTCTTTTCCTAAGTGAAAAAGAGTGTGCTTTGCTAGAAGTCATATGATATATAAGCTTACTTAACAGTTTCACATTTCTGTTTGAAAAGAACTTCAAGAGCTACACTGGAGTTTGTCACCCTTTCCATTTTCCATATTTTGGTTGAGGGATAAATTAAAGCCTGTATGCTTTTGTCAAAACATTTACCTAGTTCATTGACTCATCTTATTAAACTGCATAAATTAATTTAGTAAACTGTGGTAGAGATGTAAAATTATTAGTCTGAAAAGCAGACAAATGATAATGACTACTGCACTAGTAAAAGTACCATTGCTAGGTATTTCCCCCCCCAAAAATGTGATTCATAAATGACACTCAGATTTAATCATTCATTCATAGCTTTGGAGCAGCTAATCATGAATAGTAGGTGTTAATAAAATACTTGTACATACCAAATAAGTACCAACAACCTTGATTTTTCTACATCATTTGCTGTTCTAGCACTCTATATCTGCCATCTGTCTTTCTACTGCCATAGTGCTTTCATATCTGGTAAGTTTTCCATTCTAGCTCACCTCTACAGGAGAAAACTACTCCACAAACCACACAACAGTATATTTTTATGATCATTCCTATTCTATATATGAGTGAAATATAGAAATGAAAGGAAGTTCTTAAAATAGTGTACTGGTTTTGGCTTGGAAAGAGTTAAATTTCTTCATAATAACTAGTATGGTTCCATGTTTTGGATTTGTGACCAAAACAGTGTTGATAACACAGGGATGTTTTAGCTATTGCTGAGCAGTGCTTACGCAACATCAAAGCCTTTGCTGCTTCTGACACTGCATCACTAGCGAGTAGGCTGGGGGTGCACAAGAAATTGGGAGGGGAACAGCCGGGACAGCTGACCCCAGCTGACCAAAGGGATATTCCAGACCATACAACATCATGCTTAGCATATAAAGGCGGAAGGAAGAAGGAGGAATGGGGAGACAGTCGGAGTGATGACATTTGTCTTCCCAAGTAACTGTTACGTGTGACGGAGCCCTGCTTTCCTGGAGATGACTGAACACCTGCCTGCCAATGGTAAGTGGTGAATGAATTCATTATTTAGCCTTGCTTGCTTGCAGGTGCAGCTTTGCCCATTAAAGTGTCTTTATCTCAGCCCACGAGTTTTCTCACATTTACCCTTCTGATTCTCTCTCCATCACACTGGAAGAAGATAGTGAGTGGCTGTGTGGGGCTCAGCTGCCAGCTGGGGTTAAACCACAACATATATTTCCAGTATGTGGAAATATTACAAATGCTAAAAATATAACTACAAGATGACAGCAAAAAGCATTAATGGTGGACAGAATGACATAACTTAAGGAAGTGTACAACATAATTATTACTGTATTATTAGGTTTTTGACCAATTTATAAGCATAAGAATATGTGATATTAAGTTGCCCTGAGTTAGTTAGCAACCATTAAAGTAAAGTTATACAACCAGTTTTTCGAGTTTGGTCTCATTATACCTGCTAGTACTTTTAACATTGTGCTACATGGGATCTTTAAGAAGCTGTTGGGCCTGCATTTACTTCTGAATGCTGGTCATAATCTCCAATATTCTAATGTACTTGGGTACTTTCATGGTACAGGAGAGATATCTTCTTCCAAGAGGACTTTTCATAATTAAAAACTTAATGAACATCTATGCTTTTCGATCAGAAAAGGTAGAAGCAACCATATAACTTTGTAATTATATTTACTTTATAGTACTTTCCTTGTCAAATGTGTATTATTTAATAGTCATGACTGAATTTAAGAAATATAAAGAAACTTTGCAGTATTATATTTGGTGTTTTGACCACAGAATAACCTACTTAAAATATAGAAATCATAATTTTCCATTTATTTCAAGACAATTAGAAATCACCTTCCACTTAATTTTAAATATCCTCCTGAATTTTTAAGCTACTTCTTACTTAAGTAAAAATCTTATTTTGTATTTAAAGTGAATATTGCAACAAGCAAAAAGGCTTTTGTTGCAGTAATCCTCAATTTCAGACTGTTAAATGGGATCAGAGCAGTTGATATAATTTGGACGCCTGAGGAATTCTACTTTGATAAAAATCTTAGGGGGTATCAAACATGCAAGGTACAGTATAGCGCACATATGCAGAATTGCTGTAATGTTGAAAGTACAGAGAGAAATGCAACTTGTTGCTGTCTGTACTGTCACATGTAGTTTCCTCCTAGCTTTGATTTAAGCGTAACTTGAGGTCTTGGTATTGATGTAGCTTTTGTTCTAGGGAAAATTGTAATTTTGAACAATACCTGCACAGATGTATATGGCTGTCAGGGACTTTGATAGAAGCAGCCTTCATGTAGCTGCTGACAGGCAAATTCTGCAGCTCACCCAGAATGCCATTAAATACCATGCATTTCACATCCAGGTTATTTTATGCCCATAAGGCCATGTCTTTCTGAGACAATTTAAGCACAAAAGAGCAAGAAAGTATTACATTTTTAAGTTGCATACCTTACTTCCACCAGCTTTGGTAGCCAGACAAATTGCTCTAGGATTTGCTATAAGGGAACCAAATCTTGATCTGCAAAGAAAGATCTACACATAGCTTATTTGCTTTACTTTATAGAAGCCTAAACTCCCTTCTGTTAGGGTTACACTGTAATGTTGAAGTTGTAGACGGTGAGAAGTATAACTGAAAGTATTTTGTACTTAAAACAGTCTGTTACAATATCCAAAGTTGGAAAGATATGATGTAAATTAGTCAAATTCACAATACCTGTAAGAAAAGAAGACTATATCAAAGCAGTCTCAATGTACTGTCTCAAGATAATTGCCTTTCTTGCTAAACTTGTAACTCTACAACTCCCTGAGAGAGTTTTCAAGGGAATAGCATCTGGCTGATCTGGTTAATTTTGCAGAAAATGAGGATGTTGAGAGACAGTGTTAGGATCTGTCTTTCAAGTAAATAGTACAGATCGGTCTTAATATACATATTTTCAGTTGCACACTACAGAAACCTAACTTTATTTCTTGCAGTTAAACTACCTAGCTAAACATAGCGCTTTGTAGGTTTATTTTTAAAAGAATTCTTATTCTATGGTTGGTTTTGTGTTTCATTAACTAGGAGAAAGTGAAGGAAATCCACTCCCTTGTGCAAATAAAGAACCTCTTACTTTTGACCCAAAGACAGAAATGTATTGTTTCATCAGATATAAAGTCAGTACCCAGCTGTGCAATCTTCCTTCTTTATGGTAAAAGTCTTCGAAGCATTAAAAATCAGATAGTGAACTCAAAAGTTCTTGACAATATCAGTTTATTATTCTTGTTAAAAATAAAAAACCCAGGATTTTTTTAGTGTCTGGTATGTCAGTTCTTATCCTTTCTTTTAAAGGGAAGAATTATAGACAGAGCTAGTCCATATACATGTATATGGAAATCTAAGAGATTGTATGGGGGTGATTTCAAATAAAGTCACAATAATTTGGTACCAATTGTAGTAATGGTCTGATTATAGATATATTTGTGTCTTAATCTTACCTGTCAGAAGCCTTTGTGTTTGCGTTCACAGTATATATTTACCTCAAGCTTAACTTGAATAAGGCATATCACAATCTGTTGGAGGATCCTCTCTGTTGTCCCTTCTATCCATAATATTATTTCAATTAAATCTGTACAAAATCACAAACTTAGCTAAGTCACTGCCACTCTGTTGAAACACTCAAGTTATTTTAAAATTACACCAGTGTAAGGAAAAAGAATCTGGTATTTGTTGTTTTAGCTTTCTTTACCAGCTCACCTGCTAAAATTCCACCTTCACCGTTTGAAGAGTTTTGAGCTGATATTTGCTGGACTATTAAGTATATTCCAGTTTGACCTCAGACATTTGCTATTGCAGTGTTTATTACAAAAGCAAAATTGTCTTTCACTACACAGAAATTGTAACATTTTCCAGCTATAATTAACAGGACAATAATCTGGGCAAACTCACATTAGTATGTCTACATTAAAGCAAAGAGCTTCACCACTGAACACAGCTGTCATCTTAAAGTTAGTTTTGGATAAATTTGTAAATGTGCTGTCTTTCAATAAAGTCAAATTAAAAAAATTATTCTGAAAGTCAGAATAATCTTGCTACATTTATCACTGAACTCTTATTTACAAGGATAAATCCAGGCTGCTTAATTCTTAGTTTGTAAGGCACAGATCCAATATACCTGCTGCCCACTCTACCATGCTTTGAAATCTCTCACACAGTGAACCCAAAACATTAATTATGCTGGGCTCCTCCAGTGCTGATAAGGTGGACTACCAGGAATGCACTCCACACCTACATAAATTAGATCATTTTAGAAACTGAGTAAACTGGCATCGTTTGGAAACTTTCTTCTTCCCTTCCTTTCCTACCACTTAATAATAAATTTACCAATGAGATTTTTGCACCAGATTATCCTTCACCATTCTCGCACTTTATTTAGTACTATGAGATAAAAATACTTCTTTTCATTTTCTTCTTTCAATTCAAGTATGTTTGGACCTTGTTCCAATATGTCTATCACCTTTTCAATGGCATGAGTGTTGTTATATCCCATTTCTGATTTATGTTTCCACATAAAGAACTACAAAGGCTTACAAAAATACTGCCCATGGTATTGCATTGTAGTCTTTGGAAAAACTTTAGTAGATCACTTCCAGCAGTGTTTCAAGGGCACATCCACAGTTAGGTGTCTCAGAGCTCATATTAGAGAATTTATTTTTCTGTATCTTAATCTATGCCAACTAAAAATATTTTTCCCCTAAAGTTGTTTGCTTTTAATTCATGAAAGTTAAAAAGATCAAATGTTAGTACATGTTAGGTATTAACTACAGTATGCAAATTAAATCTGTTTGGAAATTTTCCAGTTAGGCACATTTCTGTATCATCTAAATAGCAATGTGTCTGCAAAGGAAAATTACATTTTACTAATTTATTAGATCTTTATAAATGTGTTCAAAAGAAATAAGTTAAAAAGATTCATATAATTTATTTACACTTTTGTGGTGAGTTGACCTGGGCTGGCAGCCAGGTGCCCACCAAGCAGCTATATCAGTCCCCCTCCATCAACAGGACAAGCAGAGGAAATAAGATGAAAAAGTTTGCAGATTGAGAATAGAACAGGGAGAACATTCACCAGTTGCCATCACAGGCAAACAGACTCAACTTGAGGAAAATTAATTTATTGCCAATTAATAACAGAGTAGGATAGAAAGTAATAAAAACAGAATTAAAACCACCTCCCTCCCACCCCCTTCTTCCCAGGCTCAACCTTCTTTCTGACTCTTCTGTCCACAAGTGATGCAAGGGCATGGGGAATGGGAGTTGTGGTCAGTTCATAATACTTCATCTCTGCTGCTCCTATTCCTTCACACTCTTCTCCTGGTCCAGCATGGGGTTCCTCCCACAGTCCTTCACAAACTTCTCCATTTTGAGTCCTTTCTTAAATACCTTATCCCAGAGGCACTGTCAGCATCACGGATAGTTTCAGCTATGGCCAGCAGCAGGACTGTCTTGGAGCTGGCTGGAACTGGTTCTGTCTGACATGGGGGCAGCTGCTGGTGTCATTTCACAGAAGCTTCCCCTGTGGTCCTTCTGCTATCAAAACTTTGCCACATAAACCCAATACAACTTTCAAAAGACCTTTGACAAGATCCATGACAGAAGGCTGCTAAAGGAAGTATGTAGGCATAAAATGAGATGCAAAGAATTGGTATGGATCAGAAAGTTGCTTGGAGTCAGGAAACAAATATTAAATTACCTATGAAGTTCATCAGAAAATCTTTTGATGAAAAAGACAAAAGATTAATAGCACAGTGGCTGGGGATTCTGTGCTAGACTCAGTGTTATTTATTGTATTTATTAATGATCTGGAAAAGGAATGAGCAATGAGGTAACAAAAAATTGCAGATGACACAAAGTTATTTGGTTCGTCAAATTCAGAGAGGAATGCAAGAAACTTCAGTAAACGATATTCAAAGTTAGATACATTGGTAACATGATGTCAAATAAAGTTCAAAGTTGATAAAAGAAAACCAATTATCATTGAAAAGGAAAATACATCTTGTGTGGTTCTAAATTACCTGTACTGTTGGAAGAAAGGGGTTTAATAGTCACAGCTCAGTGACAACCTCAATTTCATACCAGTTACAGTCAAAACAAAATCACAATATTAAAGGCAGCATATAGAATTGTAAACAGTGTGTAGAAAATATTCACATATATGAATAATATATAAAATACTACATATGGACTTTTCAGCTCAATAAGGCTAATAGTTTCAAGTGGCTCAGAGAAGGAAAAGAATACTGAGGTGTCCTGGTCTCAGCTGGGGTAGAGTTAATTTTCCTTCTAGTAGCTTGTACAGTGTTATGTCTTGGATTTAGTACGAGAAGAATGTTGGTAACACACTGATGTTTTCAGTTGTTGCTAAGTAGTGTTTAGACTAAGTCAAGAATTGTTCAACTTCTCATGCCCAGCCAGCAAGAAGTCTGGAGGGGCACAAGAAGCTGGGAGGGGACACAGCCAGGACAGCTGACTCCAAACTGGCCAAAGGGGTATTCCATACCATGTGATGTCATGCCTAGTATATAAACTGGGGGGATTGGGGCTGGGATGGATCGCTGCTTGGAAACTAACTGGGTGTCAGTTGGCAGGAGGTGAGCAATTGCATCATGCATCACTTGTATATTCCAATCCTTGTATTATTATTGTCATTTTATTATTGTGATTATTATCATTTTTATTTTCTTCTTTTCTGTCCTATTAAACTGTTCTTATCTCAACCCATGACTTTTACCTTTTTCCCTCCGATTGTCTCCCCCATCCCATTGGGTGGGGGAGAAGTGATTGAGCAGCTGTGTGGTGCTTAGTTGCTGGTAGGGGTTAAACCACAACATGAGGGTATTGAAAGATCTCAAATGAAAACATACTGAAAATATTAATGCTGATAATATCTATGAATAACAAATGATTTTCAGAAGGTAGATGGAGAGATTCTGTTCTAACACAAAATGGAACTCGATTAAAAGTCCTTACAAATTTTAACATTATGCACAATAATCCATGAAAGTAATTGTCCAAGAATGTCATGGAGGTCAAGAATGTACCAACCTTCAAAAAGAGGGATTTTTCTACAGATAACAAATATAACCAAAACTATAATAGTTAAAAATATCAAATTTTGTGGAAGCTATCAAATTCTATGGAAATGAAACCTCTGAGTTCAAGATTTAAACTGCAACCTAATTACAAACAATTAGAAAAAAGTCTAATCATAAGGTAAGGTTATTCTCCCGATTATTTTCAGTGAGGCTATTATACTCTCATTAATGCTGAGGCTGCTGCTCTTTGGTGGAAGAAGAGTATATCACTAAACAAACTTTCTATCTTCTCCAGAATGGCAACCCCCTTGTTGCCAGCAATTTAGCCTTAATTATGACTGAAGAAATTTTACATGTCTGAAGTAAAGCAACAAACTTCATTACCTATCATCTTAAGAAATCAAAAACTTCCATGATAGACTGGGAGCTGAGCTCAGGCTTCTAAGCTAAGTCTTCTAAGTTAAACACACAAATGGCAGGGGGGAAGTTTAATTTTTAGAAGATATCCATGGTTGGATTTATGAAACAGCTGAATTGAGCTCATTTTTCTGAAATTCTTCTAACTGCGTTTTTATGTATTGATAAGTGGCACCACACCACTCTTTGGAAACTTAGTGACAGGACTTCTGTTAGGCCTTCACTCTTAGACCTTCCATTAAATACATACCTGTAGCAAAAGGATTTTGTCATAATTTTCCTTAGAACATACACACAATGTGTAGTTTACAGACCTTATTATTTTTTTATTGCAATTAGATTAGGACCATTTCCTTTTTAAAATTAATTCTAATCAAACAGCAAATACGTACCCTGCTGAAATTTTCTTACCTTGAATATAGTTCATCAAAGCTGCTGGTGTGTTTTCAGGTGAAAATATTTGTATATTGTTTCAGACTTCACAGTGAAGGCAGCAGTCTTAACGGTCTCCATTTTCATGTTAATGGCACATTACATTCCCCACATTGTCAGTAAGGCAATCCCACTTAATGGATAGAATAGACAGCTTTTGCAAGTGGAAAATTAAGTAACCATGTCATAACACATGGCTGAAATTGGTTGACGTGGTTCAGATAATTTTTTCCCTGAGCAATTAAAATTGTGAAATTGTTCCCAAGCAGAACAATATAACCACTCAGAACAGACCTTAAGCACTTAACATAGGGGTAGAACATAAGGGTACCTTTAGGAGAGTGGAATCTCTTTAGTCCTTTCTGACTGGAGAAGACAGTGGAGGACAAAGAGTACATAATTTTTACCTGAACTGATTCATTCTTTTTCAAATGAAAGGAAAAGCATGCTAACAGGAAAAGGAGAAGGGGTGAACTACTTTGGACAATGAAAATAGCGCTACACAAAACAAAGTGGCCCTTTCCTGATACTCACTCTCTCCCAGATGTGGTACAGGACAGACTAAAATCCTCCTTATTTCCTGAACATCATCTTAAGCATAAACTACTATGCCAACCTCAGCAGCTGAAGTACTTTTGACTACAGTTGCACTCTTTCATGTAATTATAGGTCAGTGTGCACAAGTAAATTAAATGCTTCTCAGAAGGTGTTAGGGTGAGAAAATCTACTTGTCTTATCTTCTATGAAACAAAGGCTGAATGCATGCACAGAGCTAAATCGTCTTTGTAAAATTGCTTCCAGAAAAAGAAGTTTTAATACCATTTAGAATTCAAAATCCCAGATTAAGAGTACAAAAGGTAACATGTGTCACAAGTAATGTGAAATGTGATCTCACGGAATTCAATTATCAGCCCAGAAGCTGACAGTGAAGAACAGCAGAAGGTTAGGAACACAAATATACTGAGTGTGACCAAAGATCTTGTTTCTTATGGTGTCAAGAGCAGATGCTTATAAAAGAGTGTAGGGTAAAAATATGGAGTTGTACATCTTTCAGAACATCCTCCCATCTTCTTCAAGAACTTCTGGAAGACTTTTCAAAATTTTTTTGACTGGATAATAAACTGGAAGTTGGAAATTTGGTGTTCCAAATACAAAGTAATAACCAAGTGAAACTACATGTGGCAATAATGGATTCCAGATAATACATCTGTGCTCAGGAAAGAGATCTTTGAAACTGTAGATAGGTATCTGAGTGCCATTACAACAGTCCTGTCAAAAGGGTCGAAACAATGAAAATACATAGTAAATATTACAAGGTATCAAGAAAAAAAAAGACAAGAACCACAAAAAATATCACTGTGCCACTGTATAAAAGTTTATATATGCTACATTATGAATAACTGCATCAGGATCTTCATCTATTCAGATACAGGGCAAGTGGGCAACATCAGAAATATGCCCGTGTTTAGGGATATATCACAGGCACCAGATGGCCTGCCTGATGTTGGATGAGTAAGCCAAGGAGGTATTAAAATGCAAAGAACATAAACCAAGATCTCATTAAGAGCCACTCAACCTGTCCACTTCTGCCTGGACAAAGGTGGTCTTTTGTGAAACTGATGAGCATCAGAACTCTGAGATACTCTGAATGTCCATGATAGCTGAAGTGATTAAGCTAGAATAATGCTTGGTCTTATCCTTACCATCCATTCTCACATTATGTACACCCACGAAAACATTCTTACTGTATTTTCTTGACTCTAGAATCACAACAATAAATCTTATGCTCTCCTCAATAAATTTTATTGATTAACAAGGAGCTCTACTTAGGGTAATAACTTAAAAGGAGTGGTGTCATTTAAGCTGCAGTTTACAGACAATAAAATCTGGGGTTCAAAATTTGAGTTGGTATATTCTTGGCAGTCTGTGGATGTAAAAACAGGAATCAAAAACCACCTCAACACGACAAATCGGCTGTCTCAAAGCTTATGAGCATGGTGCAAGCATCTAGCATTATAGAGGCCTTATAAGCCTGATAAGCCTACATGGCATAAGAACAGATATTAACTTCAGGTCCAGCAAGCACCATTTTACAGAGTTAACATGACCTGCCACTCAGAAAGGCCCAGTGCCATTCTGACAGGATCATATTGCTTGATTTTCCAGAGCAATCATGGTTTCTCCCAGCTGGGGCAATGCTGCACCTCACTCTTGTGGGCAGCATAAGCAAACTTAAGAGATAGTCAACCATGAATTTTGTATCCCCTTAGATCCAGTCTACTGCAACCAGACATACCATATTCTTTATGGGTTTCCAAAAAAATTAAGTTAAATGCCTGCATGTGTACATGCCATTCTCCTGAAGTGGAAAGGGTAAAATGTAATGGATTTCTGATATCCATAAAGCAGATGGAGTTAGAACAAGAACACGCTGAATCACTTAAAAAAAAAAAATCTAAAAATAGGGCAGAATATGCTGCTTAAAGTACTGCACATTTTCCTTGGCAATGTCTTGTTTGTCTCTAACATTGTCACCCCCTTCCCAGTGTCTTTTATGTATTCATTTCTTCTTTGCCTTGGTACTCTTGTTAAAAAATATAATAATGAGGGCTATACATTTAAGTCTTTATTGCCATCAATGGTACTTTCATGTTAAAACTACTCCCATAAGACATTTGCTTTACACAGAAGCAAAGATATAAGTAAAGATAACAGAAACGTTTTCTAAAGTTAATGTGGATTTTCTAGAAAAAGATAACCTGATTAAAAAGTAGGCTTTTGTATAAGTACTGAGGGAAATCAGGTTTTGTATCTGCAGTAATGCAAGTGACAAGCAAAGAAATCTCTTTTCAAAGCATATTTCTTCCTATATCACTGTGACAGCATTTTAAATCATCCTCCTGCTGAGGGTATATATATTCTGCTCCTTATTAGCAACACTGCAAATTTGGGTTATCAAACATGTCCTTGAATAAATCAGATGAGGCTTTCATACATAACTGGGAAGAGATACAATCTAGGAGAGTCTGACATTTCAAACCTTATTTAAATTGCAGAGAATTTCTCCCCTCCTACCCCTGTGCTTGTAAGAATTCTTATACCCATCAGCAGCTGGCTTCATTGAAGATACGGTGATTGCTTTGCCTGATGAAATACACAAGGTGGATGATTTATTGCTAATGCTCAGGGGATCTTGTGTTAATTGATGAAAAAAAGGAAATATCCAGTTGGTTTCTTGGATACCGCTGCATTTTTATGTATAATTTTAGGTAAATGACATGTATTCCTATCACCTGTATTCTATTGAAGTACAGGTAACTTCTAGGTCACCATTAGCACTTGAGTCTTCTAGAAAGTTTCTCATTTCTGAATGCATTGGCATAAAGGATGATGGACATCAGCATTATGAGCAGCTACGTGAGAACAATATTTTTTTAAATACAAGAAGAAAAATTATTATTGATTCATTATTTTCAATGTATTTTTTTCTACTTGTGCTTTACTTATTATGTAATTCTTCCTTCTCTCTGCTCCAGTTTATTTTCTGTAACATGGATGCAGAAAAAACTGCAAACCAACCATTTTCCAATGGAGTATTTGGACAGCTTGTTCAAATGTTCAAGAGGGTAAGGATTTTAGGCTACAAAATCATTATAGCTACTTTAGGGAGGAAAAATGAGTAACTTGCATCCTGAAATACTCCACAGAAGCAGCATCAGCTAGGCACCATCTGTTTTAGAATTTGGAGAAACATTCAGTCTGGAAATTGAAAAACTATGCATTTGAAAAACTTTTTATAAGGAATAAGTAAAACAAATTTTTATAAGATAACTTGCTGTTCTGTGCATATTTTGTATGAGCAAGAGATTTACATAGGCACTGAAGTGTGGACTGAGCAACTTGTTCTGTGACAGCTAAATCTAGAATTATACACGATAAAGGTCATAGATGCCAAAGACAAGTGTAGATTATTTGTGTGTAGAAGTACTGATCTTTCAAGCCACTGACTGGGTATCAAGACTTACACTTACGGACTTTGATAGATTCTCCATTGTGTGGGAGTGTGAGCTAATTTACAAGGACAGACCTACAGCCAAAATGAAATGTCACAGTACTTCTGCCCTCTGGTTCTCTAAGCTGACTTTAAATGTTAGAATCCAGAGACTCAAGAACTGTGTACACACAAAGATCATTCAGGATTTTCTTTTAATAAATGTGGTGATGTTAGAAAGACATTTATCCACACATATTGAAATTATTTAATGAAGACATAATCTTTAACTCCACTTATAATGTAACTTACTAAGCTTATTAGTAAATACATGCACATGAAGTAATGGTTTTAAAGACTCTCACCATCTGGTTGCAAATGTTTTTAAGTAAAGATAATGAGTTTGAGGAAACTGTAATACATGGAAATGAATAATACAAATTTCTTAGTGGTATTTCTGTGCATTTAGTCTATGACAGAATGTTCTTACATATTGACCTTCCCACTCTAATATTAAAGAAATTAGTTCATTGGTATATGTAAGTTTTCTATAGGAGCCACTAATCCAGAAAACCTGTATCCTACCTATGACAAGTTTTTTCTTAATTCTTGCTAGTGGGATCCAATAATCTAGGAGAAAAATGGTGGTTTAGATGTAGCTGATGCCTGATCCAGGACTTCTGAAACTTGCTTGCTCTTAGCCAAAGGAAATTAGCTTTAGTCTCATTTTTTTGCGGTTTGCTGTGTAAGACCTTGTCCAAGGAAGGAAAAAAAATAATGCTTTCAGTTCTTATGACTTAAGTTAGTGTTAAGCATCTTTGTTAAGTTTGGAGGGGCAGGGTTCAAAAAGCAAATTATTGTCTTGTCCAAGTTTTTGGTGTGATAATTGCACTGGGAATTCAGTTCTGGAGGGCTTATAGGATAGTCCCCCAAAAGAGTATCATTAAAATTAAATGCAGTCATAGTTTGTCTCTTCTCAAAAGATGACAGGAAGCTCAGCAAAGAAAAAGGGCTTTTGTACTCTAAGATAAGCAGTTCAGCCATTTGCTCTTCACTAAATGCCTCTATACTCTAGTTTATTATAGGCTTTACGCAGCCAACACTTTTCCCCAAGTTGCCTGCAAAACAATTTACCCTACTGAACAAATATTTCCATTATGCTTTTGACAAAGCCTGAATCTATACCTTTACTCCTGAAACAGTTTTGCTGGGCAGAACAGAAGCTGCAGAACAGATTATAAAGAGATAGCATATCGCTGTCACATTGATAAAATGTCAGCCAGAAAACATTTGGTAGTTAGTCCCCACCACAAGGATAATTGGTGTACTTTACATGAAACAGAAAGACTTAATAGTCAGTCCTTGACTTAGGGTTTAGAACTTCAACAAAAAAGATGCAGGCTATCAAGGCATGCTCTTCACTTATTGAGGTTGCAGCAATATAGTTGTACGCTCTCCTGCAGGCTGCTTTCACAATGCTCAGTATAGGCAGATTCATGTTTTGTGATCATTTGTGACATGCTTGTTGATTTTGGGTGCCACCTAACCTTTCCAAAGTTTTTACAAGCAATCTATGGAGGTACCACTGAATTCTGGAAGTACAGCGTTGCAAAGCATAAATATCTTTTTAGATATAATCTTTGATGTACCATTTATGTACCATATAAGGGTACTCATTCAACTACATTGGTGATGGGAAATACACAATTTCACAATGACTGTACAAATGTCAGGGCAAATAAAGAGGGAGCAATGAGGAGAAAAGGGAATGGGCAAGGGAAAACTACATGAGGGAGGAATGGTAGGAAAAGTAGCAGGTAAACAGAGTCTGCTCCTGTTGCCACTTCAGTCCTTAAATCAACCAATATGTTTTATAATGTTTATACATGTGTTGTAATAACCATTATTTTAGTTCTTAAACTAACACAGTATATGAGTCAAGTGAAAAAAAGGGCAATAAAGAGAAATAGATGACGTACCAATTTTTTCTTTGTCTGTCCTTCCAATGTATTTTCCCAAGAGGGTCTTTTAATTGTAGGTTACATTCTTCTGAAAATGTTGCCTCTGGATGTAGAGTATTTTGCACATATTAAGCACTGGGGATATCAAAATAATAAGGATTAGTTTTAAAGTCACTGAAAGATTCCTTATTAATGTAAAGTGCTTCCATGTACAAAAAACAATGCCATCATTCTCTCCATGTCAGCAATCATTCTTTCATATTTGTGTATTAAGTAGGCTTTATTAAACCATTTGTCAAGACTCTCATATTCTTTATGTTCAACTTAAATTTTAGCAGGCTTACATCTTTCTACAGAAGAAGCAGCTTATTTGTTTTAATAAAAAAAAAAAACACAAAAAAACCCAAACAACAAAGTGCTTTGAACACATATGTCTCTTAAACTGTAGCACAACACTGTCCTGCAAAGATAAAAATATGTTGTCCTAACCTTAGAATCGAAGTAAATTAAGAACTTCAATGAAATGCAAGAACTTAGTGAGGATTTATTGAAGAAGTCACATTAAATAAGAATTTGTCTAGTATGTGTTAAGAAAGCTATGCAAGAAACTGAAGACTAATCTAAAAATATAGGATGCAAAACTGTACATGTAGATTTGTAATTTCTGAGAAACATTGCATTTTCATTTAATGTTTTAGAGGGACAATGATTTTTGAGTTAACTGGATGACATCAGTGTCTGAAATTGCAAGTATCGGTTACTTAGTGACAGTTCTGGCTTGTATGGCACAGCAGTAACATGCCCAGTGCTTCAGCAGCAATTACTTACTTGCATGTTCAAATCAGCAGCATTTTGATTGCTAGAATGGAAATTAATTCTTTAGGGGAATTTAATTTTTTTTTTTTTTTTTTTTGAGAAGAGGGTTTGGGGGTTTGGTTTTTTTCTTCTCCAAGGACCTTTTGTGAAATTTTTTCAAGTAACTTCAAATCATCATTTTTACTGCAGCAGAATATGGTGATGTGTGTGCTCTTTGTGACCAAGAGAGAGTACAGTGTTTCAAATACATGATGCCATAGTAATCAGACACCTCATTTGGCTTGTAAGATAAAGCAAGCAGTCATCACAATATCAGTCCAGCTCCAGTGATGCAAAAGTAGTCTTTACAATTTATATAGCAAGTTAAACCTTCAGAATCTTAACCACTTAGGGACATCAGTTTACTAGATCAAGAGTCATGTTTTTCAGAGCTATCTATTGTTATTTTTCAGTTTGTTAGATCATGTTCATCTTGATATAAAACAGTGTTGGAGTATTTTAGAGCTCAAAGGATTGTTATATTGAAATTCCAACAAAATTCCAAAAATCTTAAATAAACTGAATCCCTGAAAGCTCTGGAAACAATACATCAAAATTACAGAGGCATCTATCTGTAGTGGCACTTAAGCTAAGACTGCGCTGGACTTAACACTTGGCAAGAGGGGTAAGAACTCCTTTCTATGCTTCAATGTGGGAATTTAAACCTGGTAGAAGAACACTTCAGAACATTGCTGTCTTCTATGAGTCTTTTAAGAAATTAAATTCTTGATTTTCATAAATCCATTTCCTAAAAGGTTGATGTTTAAAGAAAAGAGGAATCAAAACAACACTACTGGAGGAAAAATACATCCAGGACATTTATTTCTTCTAAAATTGTACTTGTATAAAATAACAAACAGGTTCAGTAAATTCCACTTCTGTCTAAATGACAGGTATTCAGTGGTCAGGAATCAATGTCTCAAGTTCATTCACTCATAGCAGTGTGAAGCCCACACAGTTCAAAAAGAGTGGAAACAAACTTTCTAATGTGATCCTGAGAAATCTAACTTTGTAAGAGATTCATCTGAAGAAAGAAATCCAGGGCTAAGCATACCTAATAGAATGCCCTGAATATTATTATGAAGAGTTAACTAAACATTTCAGAATCATAGGTTACATCTGTTGTCCAATGATTGGGCATGGTTTTATCAATAATCATCCCATATGATGGTAAAATGTTAATCTTTCTGTATTCTAGACTATGATGTCTTACAAGCCCCCTATATGCCACTGCTGCTAGGAGCAAACCTGTGATCTCATTTCGGGGTGGGCAAAGGGGGAAAGGTTGCTAAATTTTTTGGTTATCACCTGAAAAGTAAAGGAATCTGAGAGTGAACTTGTGTGCGGAAGAGTATATCAGACAATCATGGGAGTAAATGGAAAGAAACAGAAGTGAAAGAACACTCTAAAATCCATTTCCACCTGGACTGATATATATCCTGAGCTAGTATTATTACCAGTCTTATCAGCTCCAAATGATGACTTGGGGGAACCTACTCCTAAAGCCAATGTGTGAGCAACACCTAGGTTTTGCAGCAGTACTTACTGTATGTAACAGAGAAAAATGCATCAATGAGAAAGAGAGTAGGCACAGCTATACGTTAGTTAAAGGCCATACGAAAGAAAGAAAATTAATTTTAATTTAAAAAATGTGTTCTGTAATAAATGTAGCATACCTACATCTCATTGCTGCCACGAATTTTATATAGTATTGTGCATCCTCCTTTGTAAAATGGCCAATCAGAGTGGGAAGGCATAAGAAATGGACACAAACTGTTACATGTGCTCCTATCCACAGTTTATTATTTTTGGATATATAATTTGGTATATTTTTAGTTGCTGTTTCTCCACTTTCTGTATAGGGTGACATAATATGCATAAAACCCACTAGTTTTTGCTATGTGCAAGGTCACATACACAACAACTGCATGCTGTAGAGATGTGCCATCAGTAGGACTACAGAACAAGATGATTTCTCCAAATTAGTTATCATCTATATTGCTTAGAGGAGATCCAAAGTGGAGTGCTGAATACATGCAGGCAATTTTCCAGGGTCTGAAAATATGAATGTAGATGATTTTTTATGTCCCAGCTACATTGGACAACAGGTGAAGCAACTTTGTGGGGGGCAAAACCCCATGCTTCCAGGCTGGAACCCCATGCTTCCCCCAACCAAAAGTATATGGTTTTTTACCTGGAGTGCATCTCTTGGTTTTAAATGACCAAAGAGTTAAATGACCAGAGTTAAAAAACAAACAAACAAACAAAACCACTAAACAAACAAACCCCCAGACCAAAAAACACTTCATATTTGATCATGTTGGTAATAATGCAACAAAATTAATTTCAAGACTATTATAATGCTATGACGATAATTATTTTAAACACACAACAATCTTATATGTGCAGGCGAAGACAGGCTTGTGTATCACCCTTCATGCTCAAAAAGAAGGATCCACAGAGTTAGCAATGAAAGCTATGAGAGGACAGAGAACATATTACTTGGTCAAGATTTCCAAATTACTTAGTGTTCAGCTCAGTTAAAAGTTTTAGACAGTGAGCATAATTTGGATTTGAAGAAAGATCTGGACCAAAATCCTAAGCTGTCCCTCACTACTGTGTTACCTGTGATTTATAACCCAAGCCAAACTATATTGAAATAAGGTAATTCATGTCAGTGCAAATTATTTTCACCAGCAATTCTCTGTCACAAAATCATAACAAAGATATTTTTGTTATAGGAAAGAATCTCACATTGTTTATGATTTTACAGTATTACAAGTTATTTTATTATGTATTTTGCTGTCTTACTAAGCTGGGAGAAAAGTGCTTCGTTCAACTTGTTAAAACTAAGAACTGGCTGTTTTAGCTGAAGGCATGTTTTGAGTGTCTAGTCTATTAATGATAGGAAAGCTCAAAAAGCACATCAGCTAACCTTGTATAGGTATATTTTATTTTTTATATATAGCTTTAAAAATAAGGAAAAATACTTACTTTTTCTTGTATGACCTACAATCTTACATATATAAGTGAGTCCCTGTCTGCCTCAGAAGCACCTGCTGATTTGTTTTGGTACAGATGGAGAGAACTAGAGTAAGATGCTTATTTCTTTCTTTGAAGGTCTTCTGTTTTTCTGACTTTAGTTCCTTTTTGTCAATAGAGGTTATGAAAGTAAAAAATGAAGTTTTAACCTTTATGTGATGCTACATAGGCTTTTTTCACTAGCTGGGGAGAAGATGCAGTGATTTTCTGATCAGCACAGACAACTCCACAGCAATTAGAAAGATGTCTCCCCCATCACAATCATTAAAGAACATGCAAAATGGTATATTAAGTTGCACTCATGCAGGTGCAGTTGTTGCTCAAATGTCCTTCTGAGATTGACTCTGAAAATTAAATTGGCATAACTATTAATGATGCATATTTATGTAGTAGCGTACATATTAAACATCATGTCAGAACTACATGGATCTGACACAAAAATGGAGCAACATTATAAAAAAGACCCTTGTGCATCAGAAGCCTAACTCTTAGAAATTCTTTTGAATTCTTGAGGTCATTCTTGGCTGTTCTCCTTCCCATGCATTTCCCTGACACAGCATTGACTACGTCAGTCGCAGGCAATATTTGAAGGAGTCCTGAAATAAAATTCAATTGTGAAATAACATACCTTCTATCACTGGCAAAGTTAAAACAAGACACATGGATCAACTGGACTCTTTTTAGGAGATAGAAATATAATTCTTTAATGATATGGGGAACTAATAAAAATTTAAAAACCTGAGCAAGGTTGAAATGATTAAGACCTTTACATAATGCCAGCAAGTGGTACATTTCAAGTTTGTTACATTACACAGAAATGATGTTTTACTACTGAGACCTCAAGCGGGAGAGGAATTTCCTTATGACTTTTGTACTGTGTGAAAAGAAAGATAATTTTGATCATATTGCAGACAAATGATAAAGTGAATTAACTTATTTGACCATGTGAAGAAACAGTAGAAACACATAAAGTCATAGCTCTTCACTCCCTCCATAGCCTCATATTCATTTCCCTAGCAGGCACATTCAGAGTGATAAAGAATATTACGTTTCCCAACTAAGAAGATGATAAATGACTACTTGCAAAGTATAGATAGAACAGCACTAAAGAAAGTAAAGTTTAATAGATAACCAACATATTCCATGATTAAATTTCCTATTACAGGGGTGGTGAAGCTTTCTCAGGCCAAGAAAAGAAAGCATGCAATGTTAAAGAGCCACAAAGAAAATACCTAGCTACAGCATTTCTCTCACCATTCTTCATTTCTTCTCCTCCCTCTCATGTCTCCCATAATAGCCTCTGAGACCCAAGAACATACTACAAGCACACCATACCCTCACCACACACACTAGCTCTTGGCTTCAGCTCAATTCAAAAGACATAGTTAAAAAAAAAAGTAAGAAAAAGGGAGAAAAATAAACAAATTTAGAGCTGCACATCACTGTTGGTCATTCCTCTTACAGAATAAACTCATGGAGTGAGAAGTCAGAAGCTATTTACAGAGGAAAAAGAAAAACCTCCATGTGAGAAAGGCAGTCTATAATCTCCAGTACAAACACCTGAAGAATTGTGTCTTATCTATGTAACAGGGAAGCTGGAACCACTTGTTCCATGTGCTGACTCAAAACTATGCTGAGATCAGTGTTTTGCTAGGTCTCTGCTATTTGAGCAGTTTGTAGTTAGCATCAGTACTTTTCATAGTTTTTTTGCCTTGCTTGTCTGGTCTTTAAGATTCAAATCGGCTTCTATGCATTCCTGTATCATCAGGAAGTAGCATGACACATTTACTCCCTATTGTATATTTCTAGTTGGTGTTACATTACCTAAACCTCATATATACACGCACTGAATGCAAAAGAGTGAGATAGATAGAGAGATAGATAGATATAGATATAGATAATGAACAAGGAAGTAGGAATTGAACATGTAAACCTAGGTTAACACCTAAAGTTAAGATACATTGCATCCAAAAAGAAAACTTTATACTATAAAGTGGAAAGCAGATTTACAAGTCAATCAACAGTGCTAAGAGACATGTACATATCCAGATATATTATAATCCTAGGTAATTGATCTGATGATGATTTTCATCCCATCTATAATCTGTGCTAAGTAACTTGCTGCTTCAGTTCCAATTGCTGTTTACAAACTGCATCTGCTTAGAAACGATAAAATATTAAATAGTTCCAAAATATTACTAGTAACAGAAAAGTCCTTGGATAGATTTATCAGTTGAAGGACTGAAGAAGTTGATGATACATTTCAGTAGATATATTGCATTTATTTCTCATCCCAAACCTAAATAATGTATTTTTTGGATTTTGTTTAGTGTATCTATGGACTTTGATTAGGTCTAACTAAAGAGCCTGACCAAAATTCTAGGCAGAAAGAAAGAAAGAAAGAAAGAAAGAAAATAGAAGGGAAAAAAAAGGCAAAAAAAAAAAGAGAAAAAAAAAGATAAAGACTGCACAACACTGACAAAGTTCTGTAATGTAATGCAGCAGGGAAAATATATAGATAAATTTTTGGTCCGCCTTTTCATTGGTGTTTCCCTTAACATTCCTTTTGTAAGCTTAGGCTAAATTTAAATCAAATATTCACAAAGTATTTTTAATTTCACCAGGAGTACTAACATGGTAGAATTGTAAAAAATAATCAGTCCTACACCTGGAGATGCTTAAGTAGAAGACAGGATACAAAATGTCCAGTTCTGTCATGTTACATGAGTACTGCTTAGAGCAGGACAACACACACCTGTAAAACTAAAGTAATGAGTGGATAATGACACTAGAGCGTTTATGTTCTTGTCCTGGTTTTGGCTGGGGTAGAGTTAATTTTCTTTCTAGTAGCTGGTATAGAGTTATGTTTTCGATTCAGTATGAGAAGAATGTTGATAACACACGGATGTTTTCAGTTGTTGCTAAGCAGTGTTTATACCAAGCCAAGGATTTTTCAGCTTCTCATGCCCAGCCAGCAAGAAGTCTGGAGGGGCACAAGAAGCTGGGAGGGGACACAGCCAGGGCAGCTGACCCAAACTGGCCAAAAGGTATTCCATACCATGTGATGTCATGCCCAGTATATAAACTGGGGGGAGTTGGCTGGAGGAAGGGGGATCACTGCTTGGGATTAATCAGCAAGTGGTGAGCAATTGCATTATGCATCACTTGCTTTGTATATTCCAATCCTATTATTATTATTATTGTCATTTTATTATTCTTCTTAGTATCATTATTATTTTCTTCCTTTCTGTCCTATTAAACTGTTCTTATCTCAACCCACGCATTTTACTTTTTTTTCACCAATTCTCTTCCCCCATCCCACTGAGTGGGAGGGATGTGAGCTAGTGGCTGCGTGGTGCTTAGTTGCTGGCTGGGGTTAAACCATGACAGTTCTTAAAGGCAGAAAAAGCTGATGAAATGCTTTGTAAGTGTAACAAAATCCTTTTCTGTGGTGCATAAATTTAAATTAGTCAGTACCAACCCCTGCATATTGTCAGACAAGTACATGTCAACTTTGCGGCAACAAGTATACGTATATTTTGCAAAGGAGTGGGAGCTGTCACCAACGAATTGCTGCCTTAAATCCCTTGAAATCAACTCCAATTACTACCAAAGAATGTGAAAAACAATTATATAGTTCTATTTTAGTAAAGAACATTATTTTTCTTTCTTCTTAAGAAACAATCATGGAAATGTTTGGGTCTGATGAAATATTAAATTACAGATTTTCCAGACACTGCAGCAATTGCAGCTATAGGAATCCATACTTCATATAGTTATCAATGAAATCCTATGAGGAGATCCTCCACATGTTCAGGATGTGTAAGACCTTTAAAAATAAGCAATTAACTCTTTAAAATCCACTCAAGGAATAGCATCTTAAGCTGTTGCCTTTTAAAAAGAGTCACAGTCCTTCTGTTCAGCAGATACTTGTATCACAATTATGTCCAGACCACAAATCACTAAAACTGATGTAAAGACAAAAAGTATAACATAACTGGTGTGAAAGAAATGACTTTCCAAAGCACTATGCAATACTTATCCAGTGAGCAGCTACCAGTACTAGTATTGCACTACGTTCTTGTTCAACTGAACTGGAATAAGCACACTTATTCACAGTGTAAGCAGGACTTCAATGCACAGTGACATGGAAAACAGCAAAAGTTCTGTTCTTCTGTGAGCTTACCCCAAACTCTGTCTTTTCTTTTTCTTCCCGGAGTCAAGATTTAAGCGATGAAAAAGCATGTTTTCTCTCTCTATTTCTTTGGTTTTCTCATTAGAGAAAATAATTTTTGATGCTGATGTAATGTTGGGATCACTTATTATTAAAAGAAACTTGCAAAGTAAATATCACACACAATAAATGCTATAGAGGAGGATGATAAACAGGTGGGCAGGACGGAAAGAATTTCTGATATCAACAAAGCAGTTGAACATGTGATTATATAAACCTATTCTTTTTTTTAAGTAAGAAAAATGCTAGAGTTTCCAGATTATAGTAAAAATTCCTCACCATTTTAATCTAATTTTGTGGTGCTCTTTGCCTTGTTTATTTTGAAGACTAAGGCTAAAATATTGAAGTTTTTAATAAGACATTAAACTTTTCCTGTGATGTGATCTAAGTTCTCCATTGGTTTGCGTTGCTCTGGTGGTTCACATTCATAACTTCAGCATGAAATATTGCCTTTTAATGGAAGGAAACCTTTACAACCTACATTTGTGAGATGGAGAATGCTGTAAGAATGAAAGTTTTACCCAGCCATCCGTAAGAATTAAATAGTCTGTACATTAAAAAATGGACAAGCCAAGAAGCTTAAAGAGCCATACTCATTTCATACTAACCATTTTGCTGCAACTCTGATATTTCTCTTAAATTTTGTTGACTTAAAAATATGTTTCCTCTTACAAAGATAACTAAAACTAGAATTAAAAGCATATTCTATTTCTGGTCATTCTGGAAGCAGAAATCACTCATTTCAGAGACCGCTGACTTTTACAAGATTCTTGCAAGACTTCCTAGCAAAAAAGACTTTATGTGTCTTTTGTCTTAGCATGATTCATAGTTGCCAATTAATCTGGATAATCTTTTACTGGACATTGTATTGGGTTTCTGTGGCAAGGTTTTGGTAGCCATGGAGGGGGCTACAAGGGTGGCTTCTGTGAGAAGCTGCT
>NW_010972594.1:335247-351663 GCF_000737465.1 Haliaeetus leucocephalus
GTCCTTATCTCAACTCATAAGCCTTTTGTTGTATTTTCTCTTCCCTGTCCAGCTCAGGAGGGGAGTGGTTCAGTAGCTTTGGTGGGTACCTGGCGTCCAGCAAGGGTCAACCCACCACAACATCATTAGACATACATACCAAATCCTTTAGTTCTATTTGTGTATTTTGAGAGTTAATATACTGTTATGTTTATACCTGTCACTTCATAAACATCTCAAGTGGCATCTCTTTCTTCTTTGAGCGATTTTGAGCACTGCTAATAGGTAACAATTTTTGTTTCCTAAATGTTGTTACACACCCACTCCCTTAAAAACCTGACTCCCTCTTGCAGAGGAGAGTTTAGTGAGAATTGTAGTATTTCACATTGCAGCAGCACCAACTGATCCTGTGCTCACCTACCAGCCAGAGCAGAAGGAAGCTTTCTGAAGGCTGGCCAAAAGCAGCAGTACCATTTTGGCCTTCTCTAGTCTCCATTTTGAAGGAGCCAGGCAACTCTGAAATCTGTAAGGTGCATTTCTAATTTTCAGTGTAGAACAGTGTCCTAAAATGTTAGCTCTAACCTCTAAGATTAAAAGCTTTTATTATTTTCTGTCAGTGATAGCCATAGTCAATCTAATTAACGTTTGACATTTTCAGACCCCCTAAAATGTAAAATAGCAAGGCCTCACCAAAAATACTACTTAGTAGCTGCAGCTAGAGCAGTAAATTACAATTTATCTTTGATGGTGATTACATCATGCCAATAATTCTTCCTCATCTTTTACTGCAAGTCTACTGGAGAATTCACTTCATGTAAAGACTTATTTAAAAACTCCCACATGGCTAGTATTCCAGAAGCTTAAAAATTAAGGGACTGCCAATAGATTTTCAGGATTCAAATAACAGCTTGTGCTGCTCTAAATGGATCACAAAAACTGCATAACCTATTAATGCGGTGCAACTACAAATGTTAGAATGAAGCATACAGAAAGCTTGAAAATTCAAATAGTTTTGGGAACCAATATGATTCAGGAGATCGTTAGAAGTGTGATATGAGCTTTTAAAATCGCTTTTGTTTAAGAACTATTAAAAAGGAAAATGCAGTTGGATTTGAACCCATCTGCTGGCTCTTTTTCTCTCTGCTGTGAGTGTCCGACATAACACTCACAAAAATCAGAAAGAGATAGCAGCATGGCTTCTAATGCAAGCACCCAGTAGGTGTTTGAGGACAGTGAGTTTGTTGTTGAGTTTGAGTTGCTGACCCCACTCCTTCCCTGCCCAGAAGAGGAGCAGACATTTTAGAGAGAAATTTGGGGATCCAGGACAGGATGGAGGATAAGCTTTTCTCCAGCCTTTTAAAACAATGCTGTAAATTCATTAAGATTCAGCTAGTGCAGATGTTGTCCCAAAATATGCTATGGCCAAAAGTTTTGCATGCAGGACTGATCTAAGGACAAGGTAGAAAGTTACAGCCTACATCAGCAGATAGGGGAACATGCTTACCTGGGAATGAAAGTATCTTTATCTTCCCTTCAGTCCTGTGGCAAATCTATGTGTGATATACATCAGAAATTCAACAATGCAAGTAGGGGGAGGAAATAGTTTCTGATCATGCTTTTTCACCAGTGATGAAAATTAAATCCTTTTAGTTTCAGAACGGACTTTATGAAAAACCAAACTCATGTAAGAAATGCCAGAAGATTCATGTAGGTAATATCCTTTTCTTTTACGCCTTTCCCCAGCAAAATATCACAACCTATATGGTATGCTGTCATGCTTAGCATACCTTTAAGAAATTGGTGTTTCAAAATTATTTGGCCTAACATTCTAACAATATTCTTTCCTAGCACCAGAAAGTAGAAAATAGTCTCTGACAAAAAAAACCAATACAGTCTCTCTGGAAAGACTGAGAGCATCACTTGAAGAGGAAAATGATTGTCTGGAGTTAATGTAGTATTCAATATAAAATGAATTAGAAAAGCTCAGATTAAAAAAGGATATATATGGAAAATAAGAAAAAATACTTCAACAAAATCCATAACTTTGGGGAATGAGAGGGCAAGATTTATATGATCCTTATTCCCTACTCCTTTATCTTATGAACATATATATGCTGTACTTGTCGGTTATCCTCCCAAGACAGTTCTTGCTTCCATTAATTTCAGTTCTTTATGATTTCTCCCACATGAATAACGCAAACATTTGTCACTATTGCTAACCAGTGTTCTCGAGGAGGGGAGAACTACAAATCTCAGCTTCATTCTGCATGTGCAACAAAAGAAGCAGCACCAAAGGCAGCACCTTGACTGCAGAGCCCAATACTGTCATACCCCTGAGCAGCTGCCTCTGCCAGGAGTTTGGCTACAGGTCATTACTGCTCCTCATCCTGATTTGGCAGCTTAGCTTTCCAGCTTGACCTTGGCCCAGCCTCATCACCACCAACTTTCCTGGTGCTGGGGACTGGGAGCTGCCCCCTCTGCCTGCTCTGCACTCTGGCTGGAGTCAGTGGGACAGGCTCTGACTGACAAGACCCTGCCCTGACAGCCTGGGGATCCCAGAGTGTGCCCTATACCCCAGCTGTCCCTTGTCACACCTTGAAATGAGACCAAGAGTCTTTACATGTTTGCATTCCTGTGTCTGAAAAAAACATGTTTAAGTTTTGCCTGGACTCATTCTTTTCAAGTTGTACTTTTCATTTGCAGCAGTTCCAAAGACTACAGTAGAGAATACTACATTTGCATATTAAAAAAAAAGGAAATAAGCAGTGCTCCTATTTACGTTTGCCAGAATTTCAAGCTAAGAATTCAGTGGTGGGTGGTAGAAAGCAGTGTCCCCACAAGCATCCATCTTAAATAGCCTTTGTATTCTCATTATTTTTCTAAACCCATCGTTATTTTAAAAAGAAACCAAACAACAAAACAAAACACGAAACAATTAAACTGGAACTCATCTCAATTTACTGCTGCTATTTGTTTTGAAAAATTATTATTTAGGCTATTAATGTGTTGCTGTCACTCTTACAACTCACAAGCTGAAGCTATAACATTGCCAGAGAGTGAAGTGAGTGCCAAAACATTCACAAGTAGCAGTCTGTCATTCAATTAATACCTGTTACATACAAGTTTCACTAAGAAGTCATTTTCCTAGTTTATAACAAGGACAGCAAAGGAAATGTTTTTTGCTGTCAGGCACATCTTTTCTGCTGTTTTTCCTTCTCTCACTCTGCACTGGGAGAAAACTGGGATTTTATGTGGTAAGTGGGAGATTCTGGTTAAAATTCATAGTCTAAATCAGAGCAAAGCAGAGATGAAAATGTGCTTCCTTATATTTAAGCTAAGTACCTAACTGAAACTGAACAGCATAATCATATTTAAAACAGAGACCTTTGTTTGCTTCAGACTGCCAGTGATTAGTAGGACTGCAAAAAATTTGCGAAGTTTTATTGAAGCTAGTAAGCTGAAATGTGCACAAATATCTTTAGCAACAAAAAGAGGTGACTGTTTATTTAATACAAGTTCTATATTACAATGGTAGAGTTTATGAACCAAATGCACTCTGCAGCTGATTTCACTTCTGTCCCATGAACTATGCATTTAAAGGCAGCTCTTAGTGCATCCTGGAGGCTGAGCTTGAGTGGCCAGGAGGCAGTGGCTGAATGTGCCTTGCACTCTGGCTGCTGAGACACTTTGACCCAGGCTAGACTTGGGAAACCAACCAACCCTTCCAGCTCTGCCAGGGTGCTGCCAGGCCCATGGTGTGAGCATACATACCATTGCTGATGGCACAGCTGCAGGACAAGTTTCCCTGCTGAGACCATCACACACATGACATGAATGCAGACTAAGGAGAAAACTGCATTTTATTGCATTCAGGGGCAGCTGAAAAGTGGCAGCTCCTGAGAGATCCAGGGCATCCATGGTGTCTTCATGCTGCAAGAACAGTGGGCAGGCACTTGGCCAAAATGGCCCAGAGAAGCCCTGGCAAGGGGCTGTGCTCAACGTGGTCAAAGAAGACAAAAAACCCACATGGAAAACAAGTCCTTCTAGACCCTAGATCTAGGCCACAAGTGGCATCTTCCTGCTGCAAGAGCATCAGGCAGTTAATTTGCCAAAATGGCCCAGAGGAGCCCTGGCAAGGGGCTCTGCTCAGTGCTACAAAAGAAGGAAAAAAAACCTCTGGGGACCAGTGCCAACCTGACCCGGGGGGGGGAAATTCCTGCTGACTGCAGATGCAGGGCACCAGTGGTGTCTTCATGCTGTAAGAGCAGCTTCTACTTGCTGCAAGAGCAGCAGGCAGGAATTTATCCAATGGCCCAGAGGAGCCCCGGTAAGGGGCCCTGCTTAGTGCTGCAGAGGAAGGCGAAACCCCCCGGGGACCAGTGCCAATCTGCCCCAGGGTGGAAAAATTCCTTCCTGACCCCAGAGCTGGCCTCGATCGGCTGTTCCCTGAGCATGTGAGCAAGACCTGCCTCCCGGCCCCAGGGGGTGGTCACACCTACCAGGGACTCCACCACCGCCCGAACCCTTCCCTCCTGCAACCCTGATCCACCTCAGGGGCTTCCAGGGGTGGCAAAAGCCCCTGGCCAGATCGACCTTGGGGCGGGAATCCTTCCCGTGCCCGGCAGGACACCACTGGGTGCTCTGAACACTGGGGAAGGTGCCGGCTCTGACAGCCCTTGCGACGTCTTTGCAGCCCCTTCCTCGGTGCCGCTGCCACTGGCTCCGCAGGGGATGAGGACGGCGAGCTCGGCAGCGCTCCTCAAGCACCGACAGTGCCTTCCCGTGGTCTCGGCGGGCCCCCCGGCCAACCTCTGCCACTGCTGGCCGGCTGAAAAGGCCTGACGGCCGTGGGCACCTCCAGGCCTTTGTGGCACTTCTCGTCTCCCCAGGAGCTTGTCTCCACGCCCTGAAGGAAGGAGGAAGACGGATTTCCAGCCAGCAGACGCAGCTTTGAACGTGGCCCTGCCAGGAGCTGGGACTGCGGCAGAGAACCTCCGGCAGCCTCGTCCAGCCTCGAGCCTTCCCCCTTCAGCCCCTCCAATTAACCCCACCGGCCCCTCAGAGCCGTCCCCTCCCACGCCGTGGGGCGGCCCCCGGCCAGCTGTGTCCCCACGGTGCGGCCTGGCAGGCTGGCGGTGGGGCGTGGGGGGATGCCCCCATGGGGGGATGCCCCTTTTATCCTGTCCGGGCACGGTGGTGCTGTGTTGCTGGGTGGTGGCGCTGTGAGGTGGGGGTGGTGGGGCCCCCCGTGGCACAGTGGAGGGCCGCACAGGAGGAAGGCCTTTGGGGTGGTGGCCCCGAGGAGGTCCCTGTGCCCAGGGGCCGGGGGCTGCCCCCGCCCTTGGTGGCCATGCGCTGGGCCCAGCTGGGACAGCCTGCTGGGCTCCCTCCCTGTGGCCCTCTGCGGCCGGCTCCTGGCGTGACCACGGCAGGGCCAAGAGGCAGGGCACAGCCTGCCCGGCCGTGGCCAGGGCCTTCTCCTGCTGCCCCACAAGCTGCCAGGCAGCCCGTTCGCTGAGGGCAACAGAGCCTGTGCTCTCAGCCTGGAGGAGTCCAGCAGAGCCCTTCCCGCCGAGGACCCAGGAGACCCCCTTCAGCACAGGGCTCGGGCACTCCTGCAAGCCACGCTCCCTCCCCAGTGCGCGTGTGAGCAGGGGACATCATCATCCAAAGTCTTGCTGTGACATGAAGTCCTTGCAGTCATCTCCTGCTCTGCTTGTCCCATTCATAAAGTTCAGTGGCTGGACCAGGGAGCATGGGAAACACCCTGTCCAGCCTTGTACCTCTGCAAAGCCATCTTCCTGAGCAACGGCCCTGGCCCGGTCTTCTGCAGGAGAGGGCAGCCAGCGCCTTTGGCACGTCGAGGGCTGCTACACCTCAGTGCGATGCTTCAAACAGCAGACCGCAGCACGTGCCACTGCACTGGGGCTTCATGCTGTGGACCCAGCTGAGACCTTGGTCCTTGAGAAGAAAAGCTGGCCTGAGAAGGCAGGCCAGCCCCTTTGCCAACTCCCACTTTGCATCGAGCTGTAAAGATGGCATCAGGCTCCTGTTGATGGGGGCTGCCCCTTGTCTCCATTGCACAAATACCAGCTGGAGTGCTCCAGACGGAGAAGGTGGGGAGATGCCTCCTTCTTGTTTCCCTCTCCCCTGCAAGCTGCGAGTGGCACAGGAGGGCAATATCTCATGGCAGAGCTGGGAGTGCAGAGAAGAAAGCAGGGCGAGTACGTGATGTGCCGCAGGGCTTTCCCACCCCCCTGGTGCACCATGCAAGTGCCCAAGCAGACCTGGATGGGAGAAACTGCTGCGTGTAGAGCACCAGGTGCCGGAGGCAGCTCTTAGTACTTCCCTGACCCCAGACCCAGGGCACGAATGGCAACTTCCTGCTTCAAGAGCAGCAAGCAATAACCTGGAAAGGCCAGCCTGAGAAGGCAGGTCAGCCCCTTTGCCGAGTTCTATCTTGCACCAGACTTCAAAGATGGTATGATAGGCCAAGTTGTTCCTTCTGGGGTTAGACCCTGTCATCCACTGAAGTTAGGAAAATGTGTTTCATGATTGCAGTAGATTTCTCTAAGCTTCTTGAGTTCACAGCTGTCCTCCATCTCTGGGGTGCCCCTTGGAGAAGTCTGCCTGGGACTGGAGCATCTCTCCTGTGAGGAAAGGCAGACAGAGCTGGGACTGTTTTACCTAGAGAAGAAAAGGCTCAGGAGGGATCTCATCAATGTATATAACTATGGCAAGTTGAATATGAGTGAACAGGGTGCCCTGGCAGGCGAAAGGACCAACCTTGTCCTGGGGTGCATCAAGCACAGCATAGCTAGGCGGTCAAGGGAAGTGATTGTCCCACTCTACACTGCACTGGTGCAGCCCCACTTCGAGTACTGTGTGCAGTTTGGGGCGCCGCAATATAAGGAGGACATTGGAGGAGTGGAGGAAGTCCATGGAATGGGAGGATAATATCTATCTGTTAAAGGACAGGGAATAGTAATTAATGAGAATGTATAAATCTGTATGTTGGGTACAAAGATAGTTTAAGTATGTAGTGTAAGTTGTAAGTGTTGGTAAGAAGAGAATTCAGTAATGAGAATTAAATACATTGGGATGGTTAGAAGATATATAAATATACTAAATAATGTGGAACCTGAGCATGACAAAAATGGTATGGACTAAGAGGTGGAGATTGTATTGGGTCTGGCTGGGATGGAGTTAACTTTCCCCATAGCATCCCTCATAGCACTGTGCTCTGCATCAGTAGCTAGAAAGGTGTTGATAACACACCAGTGTTTTGGCTACTGCTGAGCAGTGCTTGCACAGCAACAAGGGTCTCACTCCAACATCCCCCCCTCATCCCCAAAGGCCAGTGGGCTGGGAGTGGGCAAAAGATTGAGAGGGTACATAGCCAGGACAGCTGACCCGAACTGACCAAGGGATATTCCATACCATATGACGTCTGCTCAGCAATAAAAGCTAAGAGTGGGAGGAGGTAGGAGCAGCAGAGAGAACATGTAATGAACTGACAGTAGCCCGCATTCCCTGTCCCCCTGTGCTGTTCAGCAGGGAAGAGGTAGAGAAATCAGCACTGAAGTTGAGCCTGGGAAGAAGGGAAGGGTGGGGGGAAAGTGTTTGAAGATTTGTTTTTACTTCTCATTACGCTACTCTGATTTGATCGGTAACAAATTAAATTAAATTCCCCAATTCAGGTCTGTTTTGCCATTGCCAGCTGATTGGTGAGTGATCTCTCCCTGTCCTTATCTCAATCCATGAGCCTTTTGTTGTATTTTTTCTTCCCCAGTCCAGCTGAGGATGGGAACTGATAGAGTAGCTTGGTGAACACCTAGTGTTGTGACAAGGTCAACCCACCACAAACTATTAGACCATGTCCAGATGAGGGAGACCAAGATGGTGAAAGGCCTCAAGGGCAAGACTTCTAAGGAGCGGCTGAGGTCACTTGGTTTGTTCCACTTGGAGAAGAAAAGGCTGAGAGGTGAACTTCTCGCAGTCTACAACTTCCTCAAGGGGGGCAGAGGAGGGGGAGGTGCTGATCTCCTCTCTGATGTTGAGCAATAGGACACAAGGAAATGAAATGAAGCTGCATTAGGGGAAGTTCAGACTGGACATTAGGAAGAAGTTCTTTACTGAGAGGGTGGTCGGTCACTGTAACAGGCTCCCCAGGGAACTTGTCACAGCACCAAGCCTGTCAGAGTTCAAGGAGCATCTGGACAATGCTCTTAGTCATATAGTCTAGTTTTAGGTAGTCCTGCAAGGAGCAGGGATTTGGACTTGATGATCCTTATGGGTCCCTTCCAACTTGAGATATTCTATGATTCTACCTGAAGGGAGGGTGCCAAGAGGACAGAGCCAGGCTCTTTTCAGTGGTGCCCAGTGACAGGACCAGAGGCAATGGGCACAGACGGAAACACAGGAGGTTCCCTCTGAACATCAGGAAACACCTTTTCACTGTGAGGGTTACTGAGCACTGGCACAGGTTGCCCAGAGAGCTGGTGGAGTTTCCATCTTTGGAGATAATCAAAAGCTCTCTGGACATGGTTATGGGCAACTGGCTGTAGCTGATGCAGCTTGAGCATGGGGGTTAGACGAGATGACCTCCAGAGGTCCCTGCCAACCTCAACCATTCTGTGATTCTGTGATTAACATAAGCTCTAAGCACATGATTTAGTCTCATGCTTAACCATTCACCTTACTTAATGCCCAATGTAATGTGTTTTTTTCAGTCATATGGACAGAAGATCAGCATATGTTTTGTGCTGGTTTTGGCTGGAGTAGAGCTAATTTTTATCATAGTAGCTTGCATGGTTCCATGTTTTGGATTTGTGACCAAGACTGTGTTAGTAACACAGGGATGTTTTAGCTATTGCTGAGCAGTACTTACACGGTGTCAAGGCCTTTTCTTTTTCTCATGGTGCCCTAGCAGTGAGCAGACTGGGGGTGCACATGAAGCTGGGAGGCACTCAGCCAGAACAGCTGACCCCAGCTGACTGAAGGGATATCCCATACCACGTAACACCATGCTCAGCAACAAAAGCTGGCGGGAAGGAGGAAGGGCAGGATGTTCAGAGTGATGGCGTTTGTCTTCCTGAGTAACTGTTATGTATGATGAAGCCCTACTTTCCTTAAATTTGCTAAAAACCTGCCTGCCAATGGGAAGTATGATTTAATTGTTTAGCTTTGCTAGCATGTGCAGCTTTTTCTTTACGTATTAAACTGTCTTTATCTCAATCCATGAGTTTTCTCACTTTTACCCTTCCGATTCTCTCCCCCATCTTATTGGGGAAAGTGAGCAAGCAGTTGTATGGGGCTTATCTGGCAGCAGGGGTTAAACCTCAAGGGGATTGAAGGCTAAGCACAAGTTTTAATCTGTGAGCAAATATGAACCAAAACTAGATTTAAACCAATAAAATAAAACTATATATGTATTCACTATGGAAGGGAGCCTGCTCCAATGATTTCTGTCCAAATGAGGTCAGTTGAAGTTATTTATGCTGACTTTGGTAAGATCTGATTCAACACAGTGCACATGTAGTATAGGAATAAGCTTTTGCATATCACAGATCTGATCAAATGTAGTATAAAATAAGAAGGAAAAACTATATATAAAAGGCAGAACTTCTCCTGCTTTTATGATCTGCAACTTTGATGTAAAATGGTGGCACTTCTTATTTAGGAATAATAGTACAGAAGATGAACATTTCTTTTAATGCCATATCCAAAGAAAGATGTTTCATGTGCTCATCAAGGAGAAGGTAATCTAAAATAACTTATTCCAGGAAAGGTATTTCAACCAAAAGCAGTTGCTACACCATAAATCAAGCCAATGGCACTGCATTTAAAAATAAACACAGACATGGATACATATTTGCAAGACAGCAAAGCATTATTGCTTCTTCTGTCAAATTTAACTGCTGCTACAATCTTAAAATATTTTTTCCTTAAAAAAATTACAGAGGCAAAAAAAGGCAGGAGAGAGTTTTCATGTTTCGTCTTCAAAAGAACTTTCCCTGATGAAAGAACACTGCTCTCATTAATGTAAATGGGAGTTAGTCATGGAAGAGTGAAGGAAAAGCTTCTCGAAGTACACAGACATAAATATACTTAAGGTGGACATCTGCTGACAATGTCCTGTTCATTCTTGAATTTGAGCCACACCTGTTAATGTTCCCAGAACTGAGCTAATTTTATACTCAGGGTATGTTGTTATTAAAGTGCTGTCAGTGTGTGTAGTGCAACACATGACAAAGGAAAACACATTGCTCAGGAAATATGTAATACAAGAAATGATTCACAATGACAAAGTGTGCCAAAACTGTAGCCCTTACTTGTTGAGTAACCCCAATGATTTCAATTCATCAGAAGGCTAGCAGTCAAAGGGTTCTGGAATCAAGACTTCTACAAAAAGTCTGGCATGTTTACAGAATGGGAAAGGGAGCAGAAATAGTACTGTTTCTACTCTGCAGATTTTCTCTTTTTCCTTATTTACAACTTTTTGCCTTCTGCCCATTCCATGGTGTGCAAGTTTAGGAAGCCTAATTAAGAAGTAAAAAGGGAATTGATGATATAATAGAAGAAATAAAGATATCAAAAGTTGGTAGATAAGAAAGTCTAAATTTTCTATAACGTAAATGAGTTTTGCTGCTCTTACTGACAAAAGGCGTGAGCTGAAATTCAAGCTGCTTGTGCACTGAAAAAATATTTGTCACCTGTCCCTTTAGATTTATTGCAGTACTATTTCCATGCTTTGTCAAAATGTCTTTCAATCCCAGATTAGCTCCCTAGAGGAAAAATAAGTAAGTTTGTTGTCTTTTCCAGTGACCCAACTTTGACAAATTACTGATACATGTTTCACTTAGGGAGAAAATATTTCCACTTGAATTCTTTATTTTCAGTCTGCTGGCACCCTTCAATTTTGGAAGTAACTATTTCTGTAGTGTACCTTTTCAAATGTAAATTATTAAAATTTGTTTACTATTAATGCTAAGTTTAGCTCTCCCAAATTATTTAAATGGCTATATCATTCATATTTTATCATTCTCACAGCTTCACCTCTAGGAAATACTACATTACATCTTCAAGGTATTTCACAGTTTGCACTGAGGTTGTTAGATAGATTCATAAGAAATGGTGTAAATAACCCATATTTCTTCAGTGCCTAACACTAGACACTTTCTCAAAAAGGATATTAAAAGATCAGGAGGCAACATGAAAAAAAAGCAGGGTATAGAAAATATGTCACAAAAATAAATTGAAGACTGAACCTTTTTGCTTAGAAAGGAGACAAGTAAAAAGAGATCTTATTTGAATTTAACGATGGCAGATTGAAGTACATTTCAAGATTTCGGCATGTAGAATTTGACAGATAGTGATGTCTTGTGGTTAATGCCTTTATTGTTCTGGCATGTAGAAAATATTGTTAATGTTTCCCCAGGCATTTTCAAGTCCCATCCTTGTTACTTATAGGTAACTGTGATGCAAATGAGGTTGGCATTTTATTTTACTGAGTCACAGTAAATGAAAAAACTTTTATGTCCTTTCTAAAGGAGGACATCTAACTGCCTGGTCAGTATATAAGATAGGATAAAAAACACAGCTGTATTCTTTTCCTAAGTAAAAGCTCCAAGAAACTCCTTATGCCTTTTTCCCAAGAAGGGCTGTAGGCCTATAATTTATTATTTATAAATTGAATGAGGCCCAAACCAGAGCACATTTGTTGTTTTCAATGAGACAGGGAAAAGTTACAAAATACAGCAATAAAAACAGTCATTCAAGGACTTCAAACAAAGAAAAGAGACATGAAAAATTTGAAATAAAATGTAACAGAGGGAGAGAATTAAGATCCATAATACCAAGATTTACATGGGCTTGTCAGTCTGCAATATTTAGCTATCAATGGCTGAATAGACACTTCAATTATGTAGAAGTTTTAGCATTCAAGAAGTTAGAGAAATCATTAAAGAATTAAATTACTAAATATAGCAAGAGCCTAGAAAATGTACATAAACTAGAATAATCATCTCGGTAGCACTGCTGGTGCACATAGTGAACTGTCTCTCAAATCTGGATATGATAACAGGATAACAAAGAAAATTTAAGATAAACAAAAGCAACTGATTTTATAAACTATATAGTCACTCCAGATAACCAACAAAGGCCTAGTGAAGCTTTGCTACTTAACAGGTGCTGCCTAAATAGTAACTGATGTCATGAACTTTCTGACATCATTCTTCATAAAGAAGTCAAGTTTCTATTGTAAAAGAAGCAACAACTCCTCCATAGAAAAAAGGATATCACAGTTAACTTTATATCATCTTCAACCTAATAAAGACTCTTCATCTTTAGCTGTATGTTAAAAGCTGTATTACAAAAGCATCCCAATTTATGTAAGAAGAGAGCCTCTCGTGCACTTCAGGAGCTTTGTGGTGTATAACTGAATGACACTGTAAGTGGCCCACAGGCACTTAAGAAGCATATCCATTGTTCTTACTATATACATGTGTGGAATAAATGTAGTTAGTGACTTAGAACTCCTTTTGCAGTCAGGGCAGGTAATATCAGTTTAGCTCTTGGAAGTAGCAAATACATCCCAATACATGTAAGTTGTAATACCAGCAGGAATAAAACACCACTTAAAACAACTTGTGCTTTCAACACTTACAAGCAACTGAAGTATTTTTCATCCAAATTTGTTCTCTTCAAACAGATATATAGAAGCAGAGAGGGAAGAGGCCATGCAGGAGGAAGACTTGCTATTCATTTGAATCTGGTTCCCCAGGGAATAAAAAGAATTAATCTACTGTCACCACACACACAATAAAAAAACTACATCTCACAATAAGTAAGTCTTACTCTTGCTGCTATATATGGACCTGTCAATAAAGATTAAGTGATCAAAAGGAAATATCACTTGCCCTCCACCTTACCCCAAAGCCTCAGCAACTACTATTTTACAGTGACAGCTGGCATAGGCTAACTTAGGCAAGGCATGCTAATGGAGTTAGATATGTTTCCAAAGGTTTTGGTTTTAGAAAATTTACTTTTTCAATGTCAGTTGATAGGAAACAAATTTATTACAGCTCAGAGCATAAGTTCTTATTAATGAAGACTGCATGTTAAAATTATTAACGCAAATTCTGGAAAAAAACTTTAAATACTTCACAAACTTGCATATACTTCAAGTCACATTCTCTACAGTTGTTAAACCATCTAAAAAAACTTATGGATGGCAGATCTAAGGTCAAATTCCAAACTCTAAACTAACCTACAACAGAAATAGAGCAAGGGACTTCTCAAATACGTGTTTCATCATCTTAGATCACATTATGGGTTCATCAAACCCAGAAAATTATTTGATCACTGGACCACTGAGTAGTTTGTTAAACCATTCCCTCAAGTTTCCTTTCATTTCATAACTGTCAAGTATCAAATGGTTATGACAGATATGAAATTGCTCTGAATATTTTATGCTGACTGCACGGTTGTGATGTTTACTGTATCAATACATACTTTTTAATTTAAATTTGACAAGAAGGGGAAATACAAGCAGTAACATAAGAAAAGAAGCCAAAATAATTTTACTTTGTCCTCATTAATACTTCTGAAATCTGTCAAGATACCATGAAGGCTCATGGGGTGAGGGGAGGAGAGGGAAGAGCTAGTAAATTGCTAAGGGAATTCAAGTAAATGCAACAAGATTATCCCTTCCAAGAGAGGAGGTATTTCCTAAGGCACTATTAATGAAAATCCATGTGACAAAAATACACAGATAGGTGTTTAAGAAAGCTATTTACACTGCCCTAAGTAAAAGGGCTTTAATACAGCTCAATATGAATGTGCCAGTTTTAAATTTTTTATTTGCACTTGGTTTTGTTCTTACTGTTGAAAACAAAAAAAAAAAGCACTTCATTTCACAAAGCCACTGTTAGCTACTAGTAAGAAAATTCCTAAAGAAAGGCTCTCATATGCTGATCCCAGTTGGGTATGCTTGATACCACAGCTAAGGAAGTAAATGAGTGAGGCAGTGATTGAAGTCCTTCCTGTGAAGGACTTGGAGCACTCAGCAGGATTTGGAAAAATGATCAGAAGTATCCTGAGATCCGTAAAGATAAAAGACAAGCATGTAAGTCTATCTGATTACGTATTTAAATCTTAACATATGTCTACCACTTCAAACAGGAATCTTAATCCACTGGTTCATGGGATATTTGAAAGTGGCATCATTCTGATTTATATAAAATATTTAATTATCAGGACATGGAGAATGACTTTGTAGGTAGCAACTGAGTCTGCCTTCTATCTGGTCCTTATGAACTGGCTGCATATTGGTACAAAACAGAAAAACATTAATGGAACAGAGTCCACAGGGATGTATATGCTGTCACATTGCTTCATTTATTGTTCCACTTTGAGCCTCAGTCTTATAATAGTTAACATTGTATATATCCTGGGTTTCAGTATGGATCAAATAATTTATTCTCCCTTTTCTATGTGGTTGTGTAACATGGGATAATTCTTTCTGGTTCCATTCTCTACAGACAGTATATACAGTTGCAGACTGGTCTGCACCATTTACTCAAGGGACCACAACTCTGCAAGTCATAATGAAAACAACATAAACATAAATATTTTAAAAAATATACTAGACCTCTTACAGCCTAGTGCTCAGACCATTACATCAGAAGGAGATAGAGTTGGCTTTGGATCTCCTCTGACAGACAGAATAGTTGAATCTGCATTCCTTACACCTTGGTTGGCCAATTCCAAGGCAATACCAGCATTTTACATCATGTGGACGTTCAAATACTACCTGTTCAAATACTTTTTTTCCACAAAGATTTTTCCACATAGATTTGAAAAGCCTGATAAACATGAGAATAAATTGGGAAATAATCAAAACTATTTCTTGACTGTTAAAGTTTGGGTTTGAGTTTTGTCGGGTTGTTTTTTTAACCAGTAGTCATGCAGCAGTACAGTTTCTCTTTTTGCCATCTGTAATTTTCATTAAGTGATTTTTCATTCTGTTTGTTAAATAAATAAGAAAAAATGTAAACTCAAAGTTCAGAATTCCATCAACTAGCATTTTTAATTTTCTGTGAACTTACTCTCTCTTAACTTGTCATTGTTACTTCCAAATGAACTATTCCTCTAGTACCTTTTTCCAGTTAACCGACATACTGAAAAAATAAAACTTCCACTGCTACACCAAAGTGCTTATTAATATTTTGTTGTATGCAAAGACTTTAACTATCACACAATAAAAGAGTTGTTTAGGTTGGAAGGGAACTCTGGATACCATCTGGTCCAACCACGCTGCTCAAGCAGGGTCAGCCAGAGCAGGTTCCCCAGGACAATGTGCAGTCAGGTTTTGAGTATTTCCAAGGATGGAGACTCCACAACATCTCTGAGTGTGCTGGTTTTCACTGGGATAGAGTTAATTTTTTTGATAGTAGCTCGTATGCTTCAACATTTTGCATTTGTGACCAAAACAGTGTTGATAACACAGGGATGTTTTAGCTATTGCTGAGCAGTACTTAGACAGTATCAGGGCCTTTTCTGTTTCTCATGCTGCCCCAGCAGTGAGGAGGCTGAGTGAACATACCATGTAACACCATGCTCAGCAACAAAAGCTGTGGGAAAGAAGGAGGAAGGGCAGGACATTCAGAGTGATGGTGTTTGTCTTCCCAAGTAACTGTTACACATGATAAAGCCCTGCTTTGCTGGAAATGGATGAACGATGGGAAGCGGTGAATTAATTAACTGTTTGGCTTTTCTAGCATGTGCACCTTTTGCTTTACTTATTAAACTGTCTTTATCTCAATCCACAAGTTTTCTCAGTTTTACCCTTTTGATTCTCTCCCCCACCCTGCTGGGGGGCATAAACGAATGGTGGTATAGGGAGTAGCTGCCAGCTTGGGTTAAACCACAGCACTGAGCAACCTGTTCACTTGCTTGACAATCTCACAGTAAGAAAGTGTTTTCTTGTGTTAAAATGGAATATCATGTGTTTTAATTTCTGTCCATTTCCTATTGGCCTTTCAGCGGGCACTGCTGAGAAGAGTCTCGCTCCATCCTCTTCATTCCCTCCCATCAGGTATTTTTCCACATTGATAGGATCGCCCTGAGCCCTGTCTTCTCCAGACTGAACAGTCCAAGCTGTCTCAGCCTTTTCTCATTGCCAGATGCTCCAGTCCCTTAGCTGCCCTATGCTGGACTCTCTCCAGTATGTCCACATCTTTCTTGTACTGGGGAGGCCAGAACTAGGCACAGTAGTCCAGGTGTGGCTTTACCAGTGCTTAGTAGAAGGGAAAGATCATCTCCCTTGACCTGCTTGCAATACCTCACAACCTCTCTTACATCTTAGCAAAGAGGCTGGGTTCTCTGATAGAGACTGTCCTGGGTTCAGCTGGGATAGAGTTAATTTTTACAGGA
>NW_010972594.1:352066-357320 GCF_000737465.1 Haliaeetus leucocephalus
TGGGCTGAAACCATGACAGTCCTTTTTGACGCCCGATGTGGGACAGGAAGGGTTGAGATAACGACAGATCTGGCCAGAGCGTGTTGAAACAAATTTGTCATACGCATTCCTTATACTAGATAAATAGATGTTAGTCACAATGTTGATTCATTTGTTTACATGGTGGCATTTTGTAAGTTCTTATATGCTCTATGTATTGCCTGTAGTTGCGTATCTCATCTCTGGGAGAGTGATTGGGATTATCATTTTGCTGTACTGGGCAATGTCGACTTGTGAAATGATTACATCACTGGTCATGAGGTTAAGCTGGTATCTGTATGAGGCAGTGATATCATTTCCATACTTTGGGCACCTTCTGTCAGATTTTATTGGTAATTACACCCAATCCATGGGGAAGTTAGGGGGGGATACTTCCCCCCGTCCGTTCGCCTCCCTTCTCTCCTTCCGACTAATTACAACAGCTTTTGAGAATTTTGAATATCCTTGGGATGCGCAAACCAGTGTGCTGTTAGTGCTATGCCTCCTGAATATGTTTCAGGTCTTGTTTAGGGCTACAAAAAGGCTCTTTAAGAGTACCACCCAGAGATCTGCCCCAAAGCTGGATATTCATGGGTGGCACGGCATGTGGGAGGATATGGGCAGGTATCTAGAGAACACCTCCAGTGGCTTGGAAGTTCACTCCCAAACAACTACAGAACCCTCATGAAGTGGTAGAATATTTGAAAGGAAAATGCTGTGGCTATTCCAGAGACGCACAACTCACTGCACTGTGCTGGGCCTTGGCCAGTATCTACCAAACACTGCTTGATATTAGGCAGCACCCACAGGGGGAAAAGAGGGAAAACAGGACAACATGCACCATGGCTACCCAAACCCCGACAACAGACACCGTGGCTGCCCCTACCCCGACGACAAGCACCGTGGCTGCCCCTACCCTGGCAACAGGCAGTGTGGCTACCCCAACCCCGGTGACAGGTACTGCAGCTAAACCAGAGAACCAACCTGTGCCAGTATCAGTCGCCCCTGTACAGAAGAAGAAACACACAAAGAAACCAGTTTGCTTAGTAAGAGATGAAGATGAACCAGGGTCATCGCGAGAACAGGAGGAAGAGGCAGAACCTGAAATAATCACCCAATCTCCATCCCTGAGTGAGTTGCGCGACATGCAAAAAGATTTTGGCCGCCACCCAGGTGAGCACATTGTTACCTGGCTGCTCCGATGCTGGGATAATGGGGCCAGTAGTTTGGAATTAGAGGGTAAGGAAGCCAAGCAGTTGGGATCCCTGTCTAGGGAAGGGGGCATTGAGAAGGCAGTTGGGAGAAAAACACAAGTCCTCAGCCTCTGGAGGTGACTTCTGTTAGGTGTGAAGGAAAGATACCCCTTTAAGGATGAAGTTACATGTCACCAAGGCAAGTGGACCACCATGGAGAGAGGTATCCAGCACCTGAGGGAATTAGCCGTGCTGGAGGTGATTTATAATGATCCAGAAAATGCGCAGTCACCCACAGATCCAGATGAAATCCAATGCACACAACCGATGTGGTGGAAGTTTCTACGAAGTGCACCACCAACCTATGCCAACTCATTGGCAGTAATGTCCTGGAAAGAAGGCTATGGACAAATGGTGGACTAATTGGCTGTCCAACTCTGGCAATACGAAGGAAGTCTCTCTTCCTCCCTATGGGCCTGTGTCTCAGCTGTAGAGGAATTGTCCCGAGAGTTCCAGCAATTCAAAGTGGATATGTCCTCCTCCTCACCTGTACAGGCCCGCATTGCAGTTATTGGGAGTAAGCGTTCCTCTGCCCAAGAGAGAGGAGAGAGAAAGTACACACGACGGGCTAACCTGTGGTTTTACCTGCGTGACCATGGAGAGGACATGAGGAAGTGGGATGGAAAACCTACCTCAGTCTTGGATGCACGGGTACGGGAGTTGTGAGAAAAAGCAATCAGAAAAGAGGATTCTTCTTGGAAAACTGCTGCTCCAGTTTCCCATGAGCAGTCCCCCAGACAGAGTAGAAGGGCTGATCTCATTTCTGATCCTCTTGAAGGGACTTCTGATTCACATTTGAGAAAAGTGAGTAACAGATACTCTGACCAGGACTAGAGGGGCCCTGCCTCCAGCCAGGTGGAGGAGAGGGACAACAGGGTCTATTTGGTGGTGTGGATTCGATGGCCTGGCACGTCAGACCCACAGGAATATAAGGCTCTAGTAGACACTGGTGCACAATGTACCCTAATGCCATCAAGTTATAAAGGGGCAGAACCCATCTGTATCTCTGGTGTGACAGGGGGATCCCAAGAGCTAACCGTATTGGAAGCCGAAATGAGTCTAACCGGGAATGAGTGGCATAAAAACCCCATTGCAACTGGCCCAGAGGCCCCGTACATCCTTGGTATAGATTATCTCAGAAGGGGGTATTTCAAGAACCCAGAAGGGTACCGTTGGGCCTTTGGTATAGCTGCATTGGAGACAGAGGAGACTGAACAGCTGTCTACCCTGCCTGGTCTCTCCCAAGACCCTTCGGTTGTGGGGTTGCTGAAGGTTGAAGAACAACAGGTGCCAACTGCTACCACGACGGTGCACCGGCGGCAATATCGCACCAACCGAGACTCCCTGATCCCCATCCATAAGCTGATTTGCCAATTGGAGAGCCAAGGAGTGATCAGCAAGACTCACTCACCCTTTAATAGTCCCATATGGCCCGTGCGGAAATCTAATGGGGATTGGAGACTAACAGTAGATTATCGTGGGCTGAATGAAGTCACGCCACCGCTGAGCGCTGCTGTGCCAGATATGTTAGAGCTTCAGTATGAAATGGAGTCAAAGGCAGCTAAGTGGTATGCCACAATTGACATTGCTAATGCATTTTTCTCCATTCCTTTGGCAGCGGAGTGCAGGCCACAGTTTGCTTTCACTTGGAGGGGTGTCCAGTACACCTGGAATCGACTGCCCCAGGGGTGGAAACACAGCCCCACTATTTGCCATGGACTGATCCAGGCTGCACTGGAAAAAGGTGGAGCTCCAGAGCACCTGCAATACATCGATGACATCATCGTATGGGGCAACACAGCAGAAGAAGTCTTTGAGAAAGGGAAGAAAATAATCCAAATCCTTTTGAAGGCTGGCTTTGCCATAAAAGAAAGTAAGGTCAAGGGACCTGCGCAGGAGATCCAGTTCTTAGGAGTAAAATGGCAAGACGGGCGTCGTCAGATCCCTGCGGACGTGATCAACAAAATAGCAGCTATGTCCTCACCGACTAACAAAAAGGAAACACAGGCTTTCTTAGGTGTTGTGGGCTTTTGGAGAATGCATATTCCAAATTACAGTCAAATTGTAAGCCCTCTCTATCAAGTGACCCAGAAGAAGAACGATTTTAAATGGGGGCCTGAGCAATGACAAGCCTTTGAACAAATTAAGCAGGAGATTGTTCATGCAGTAGCCCTTGGGCCAGTCCGGGCAGGACAAAATGTTAAAAATGTGCTCTACACTGCAGCGGGGGAGAATGGCCCTACCTGGAGCCTTTGGCAGAAAGCACCTGGGGAGACCCGAGGCCGACCCCTGGGGTTTTGGAGTTGGGGATACAGAAGATCCAAGGCCCGCTATACTCCAACTGAAAAAGAGATATTGGCAGCATATGAAGGAGTTCGAGCTGCCTCAGAAGTGGTTGGTACTGAGACACAGCTCCTCTTAGCACCCCGACTACCAGTGCTGGGCTGGATGTTCAAAGGGAAGGTCCCACCTACACATCATGCAACTGATGCCACATGGAGTAAGTGGGTCGCACTGATCGCACAACGAGCTCGCATAGGAAACCCCAGTCGCCCAGGAATTTTAGAAGTGATCACGGACTGGCCAGAAGGCAAAGACTTTGGAATGTTGCCAGAGGAGGAGGTGACACGGGCTGAAGAGGCCCCGCTGTATAATAAACTGCCAGAAAATGAGAGGCAATATGCCCTGTTCACTGATGGGTCCTGTTGCTTTCTGGGAAAACATCAGAGGTGGAAGGCTGCTGTATGGAGTCCTACACAACTAGTTGCAGAAACTGCTGAAGGAGAAGGTGAATCGAGTCAGTTTGCAGAGGTGAAAGCCATCCAGCTAGCATTAGATATTGCTGAAAGAGAAAAGTGGCCAGTGCTCTATCTCTATACTGACTCATGGATGGTGGCAAATGCCCTATGGGGGTGGATACAGCAATGGAAACAGAGCAACTGGCAGCACAGTGGTAAACCCATCTGGGCTGCCGCACTGTGGCAAGATATCGCTGTTCGGATAGAGAAGCTAGTGGTAAAAGTACGTCACGTAGATGCTCATGTACCCAAGAGTCAGGCCACTGAAGAACATCAAAACAACCAGCAGGCAGATCAGGCCGCCAAGATTGAAGTCTCTCAGGTGGATCTGGACTGGCAACATAAGGGTGAGCTGCAACATATAGATGGGCTCGTGATCGAGGGGTGGACTTGGCCATGGACACTATCGCACAGGTCATCCATGAATGTGAAACATGTGCCGCAATTAAGCAAGCCAAGCGGCAAAAACCCCTGTCACATGGGGGGCGATGGCTGAAATATAAACAGTGGGAGGCCTGGCAGATTGACTATATCACACTCCCATGAACCTGCCAAGGCAAGCGCTATTTGCTTACAATGGTGGAAGCAACCACTGGATGGCTGGAAACATATCCTGTGCCCCACGCCACTGCCCAGAACACTATCCTGGGCCTTGAAGAGAAAGTTTTATGGCAACACGGCACCCCAGAAAGAATCGAGTCAGACAATGGGACTCATTTCCGAAACAACCTCATAGACACCTGGGCCAAAGAGCATGGCATTGAGTGGGGGTATCATACCCCCTATCACGCATCGGCCTCTGGAAAAATCGAATGATACAATGAACTGCTGAAAACTACATTGAGAGCAATGGGGGGTGGGACTTTCAAACATTGGGATACACATTTAACAAAAGCCACCTGGTTAGTTAATACTAGAGGATCCGCCAATCGGGCTGGCCCCGCCCAACCAAGACTTCCACATACTGTAGAAGGAGATAAAGTCCCTGTAGTGCGCATGAGTATGTTAGGAAAGACAGTCTGGGTTAGTCCTGCCTCAAGCAGAGACAAACCCATCCAAGGGATTGTTTTTGCTCAAGGACCTGGGTGCACTTGGTGGGTGATGCAGAAGGATGGGGAAGTTCGATGTGTACCTCAGGGAGATTTGATTTTGGGAGAGAATAGCCAGTGAATTGGGCTGTATGAT